>NC_092288.1:12770228-13070228 GCF_036320965.1 Panulirus ornatus | reverse complement strand
GTGCCATTGTACAAAGGCAAAGGGGATAAAAGTGAGTGCTCAAACTACAAAGTATAAGTTTGTTGAGTATTCCTGGGAAATTATATGGGAGGGTATTGATTGAGAGGGTGAAAGCATGTACAGAGCATCAGATTAGGGAAGAGCAGTGTGGTTTCAGAAGTGGTAGAGGATGTTTGGATCAGGTGTTTGCTTTGAAGAATGTATGTGAGAAATACGTAGAAAAGCAAATGGATTTGTATGTAGCATTTATGGATCTGGAGAAGGCATATGATGAAGTTTATAGAGATACTCTGTGGAAGGTATTAAGAATATATGGTGTGGGAGGCAAGTTGTTAGAAGCAGTGAAAAGTTTTTACCGAGGATGTAAGGCATGTGTACGAGTAGGAAAAGAGGAAAGTGATTGGTTCTCAATGAATGTTGGTTTGCGGCAGGGGTGCGTGATGTCTCCATGGTTGTTCAATTTGTTTATGGATGGGGTTGTTAGGGAGGTGAATGCAAGAGTTTTGGAAAGAGGGGCAAGTATGCAGTCTGTTGTGGATGAGAGAGCTTGGGAAGTGAGTCAGTTGTTGTTCGCTGATGATACAGCACTGGTGAATGATTCAGGTGAGAAACTGCATAAGCTGGTGACTGAATTTGGTAAAGTGTGTGAAAGAAGAAAGTTAAGAGTAAATGTGAATAAGAGCAAGATTATTAGGTACAATAGGGTTGAAGGACAAGTTAATTAGGAGGTAAGTTTGAATGAAGAAAAACTGGAGGAAGTGAAGTGTTTTAGATGAAAAACTGGAGGAAGTGAAGTGTTTTAGATATCTGGGAGTGGATTTGGCAGCGGATGGAACCATGGAAGCGGAAGTGAGTCACAGGGTGGGGGAGGGGGCAAAGGATCTGGGAGCATTGAAATATGTGTGGAAGGCGAGAATGATATCTCGGGGAGCAAAAATTGGTATGTTTGAAGGAATAGTGGTTCCAACAATATTATATGGTTGTGAGGCATGGGTGATAGATAGGGCTGTGCAGAGTAGGGTGGATGTTTTGAAAATGAGATGTTTGAGGACAATATATGGTGTGAGGTGGTTTGATCCAAGTTAGTAATGAAAGGGTAAGATAGATGTGTGGTAATAAAAATAGTGTGGTTGAGAGAGCAGAAGAGGGTGTGTTGAGATGGTTTGATCACATGGAGAGAATGAGTGAGGAAAGATTGACGAAGAGGATATATATGTTAGAGGTTTAGGGAATGAGGAGGAGTGGGAGACCAAATTGAAGGTGGAAGGATGGAGTGAAAAAGATTTTGAACGATCGGGGCTTGAACATACAGGAGGGTGCAAGGAATAGAGTGAATTGGAACGATGTGGTATACCGGGGTCGACATGCTGTCAATAGATTGAACCAGGGCAAACCATGGAAAGTTTTGTGGGGCCTGGATATGGAAGGGGAGCTGTGGTTTTGGTGCATTACACATGACAGCTAGAGACTGAGTGTGAATGAATGAGGCCTTTGTTGTCGTTTCCTGGCGCTACCTTGCATGCACGCGGGGGAGGGAGGTGTCATATGTGGCGGAGTGGTGGCAGGCAGGAATGGATGAAGGCAGCATGTATGAATAGGTATATTTGTATATATGTATATGTCTGTGTATGTATATGTTGAAATGTATAGGTATGTATATGTGCGTGTGTGGGCATTTATGTATATGTATGTGTATGTGGATAGGTTGATCCATTCTTTCGTCTGTTTCCTTGCGCTACCTCGCTGATGCAGGAGACAGCATCAAAGTATAATAAAAGAATTATTATTATTTTTATTATTATTATTATTATTATTATTATTATTATCATTATTATTATTATTATCATTATTATTATTATTATTATTATTATTATTATTATTATTATTGTTATTATCATTATTATTATTACTCGGTGATATCTAATACTCTTGTTATATTTTTCATTCAGGTATTGGTGTTTTCAGAGTTTGTACTCACTTATTGATGGTTTTTGATATTTGCATTCCACTGCTGGAAAGTCAGAGGAGTACAGCTTTCTAGGTAGTTATTTCTTGTAAAGTATTATCTTTTTCTTATATGACTTACATTTACTGCCATTTACATGTTTGAATGTGTTGAGGGAACAGCTAGTGTTATAGGCAGAAGCCATTGTCCCATAAAATCTTTATACAATGGTGAGAAACACCATGCCACAATCATGACACCGACCATTAAAAGGGATGGTCACAATGCATTCATATTTTAAACTCTGTTACAGATTTTTTCTTTCGATCAACCAGTCTGGCCTTCTTTTCATAAGATTCTTAATGTTACTTGCATGCCTTGATGATCTAGTCAATACTGGAAGCCAGATCTTAGATCTAAATATTCTTCCCTTAATGAACTGTTTCCTTCCTTTTCAGCCTTTTTTGCAGGATATGAAGTTAAACAACATCTTGAAGCAAGAAGTATGTGGTCAGCTTTCTGATGATGAACTACAAAAAGATATGACCCCATGGAATGGTGAGGAGACAAAGCATAGATATAGATTTATTTATTTTATACTTATCATACTTGATTACCATTTCCCACATCATCAAGGTAGCGCCAGGAAACAAACGAAGAATGGCCCTTCCACTCATATTCGTATTTTTTTTTCTATATTTTCATTACACTTAGTCGCTCTCTCCAGCGTTAGCAAGGTAGTGCAAGGAAACAGACAAAAGAATGGTCCAACCCACCCACAAACACACGTATATACATAAATGCCCACACACGCACATATACATACCTATACATTTCAACATATACATACATATACATACGTATATTTTTTTTAGAAAGTTAAAAAGTACAAGGAGGGGAGGATTTCTGGCCCCCTGCTCCCATCCCCTCTAGTCGCCTTCTACGACACGTGAGGAATGCATGGGAAGTATTCTTTCACCCCTATCCCCAGGGATAGGCCACATCATTCACATTCAGTCTCTGTCTGTCATGTGTAATGCACCTAAACCACAGCTCCCTTTCCACATCCAGGCCCCACAAAACTTTTCATGGTTTACCCCAGACACTTCACACGCCCTGGTTCACTCCAATGACAGCAAGTCGACCCCAGTATACCACATCGTTCCAATTCACTCTATTCCTTGCACGCCTTTCACCCTCCTGTATGTTCAGGCCCCGATCGCTCAAAATCTTTTTCACTCCATCCTTTCTTATCCAATTTGGTCTCCCACTTCTCCCCGTTCCCTCCACCTCCAACACATATATCCTCTTTGTCAATCTTTCCTCACTCATTCTCTCCATGTGACCAAACCATATCAATACACCCTCTTCTGCTGTCTCAACCACACTCTTTTTATTCCCACACATCTCTCTTACCCTTTCATTACTTACTCGATCAAACCACCTCACACCGCATATTGTCCTCAAATATCTCATTTCCAACACATCCACCCTCCTACGCACAACTCTATCTATAGCCCATGCCCTGCAACCATATGACATTGTTGAAACCACCATTCTTCAGACATACCCATTTTTGCTCCGAGATAACGTTCTCACCTTCCACACATTCTTAATGCTCCCTGGGGATAGGGGAGAAAGAAAACTTCCCACGTATTCCCCGCATGTTGTAGAAGGCAACCATTTGGGGCGGGAGCAGGCAGTTAGAAACCCTCCCCTCCTTGTATTTGACTTTCTTATAGGGGAAACGGATGAAGGAGTCATGTGGGGAGTGCTCATCCTCCTCAAAGGCTCAGATTGGGGTGTCTAAACATGTATGGATGTAACCAAGATGAGAAAAAAGGAGAGATAGATGGTATGTTTGAGGAAAGGAATCAGGATGTTTTGGCTCTGAGTGAAATGAAGCTCAAGGGTAAAAGGGAAGAGTGGTTTGGGAATGTCTTGGGAGTAAAGTCAGGGGTTGGTGAGAGGACAAGAGCAAAGGAAGGAGTAGCACTACTCCTGAAGCAGGATTTGTAGGAGTATGTGATAGAGTGTAAGAAAGTAAACTCTAGATTGATATGGGTAAAACTGAAAGTGGGTGGAGAGAAACAGGTGATTATTGGTTCCTAAGCACCTGTTTATGAGAAGAAAGATCGTGAGAGGCAAATGTTTTGGAAGCAGCTGAGTAAGTGTGTTAGCAGCTTTGATGCACGAGACCAGGTTATGGTGATGGGTAATTTGAATGTAAAGGTGAGTAATGTGGCAGTTGAGGGTGTAATTGGTGTACATGGGGTGTTCAGTGTTGTAAATGGAAATTGTGAAGAACTTGGAGATTTTATGTGCTGAAAAAGGACTGGTGATTGGGAATACCTGGTTTAAAAAGAGAGATATACATAAGTTTACCTATGTAAGTAGGAGAGATGGCCAGAGAGCGTTATTGGATTACATTTGAAATGAGAGACTTTTGGATGTTAATGTGCTGAGAGGAGCAGAGCAACTGGAGGAATGTCTGATCATTGTCTTATGGAGGCGAAGGTAAAGATTTGTAGAGGTTTTCAGAAAAGAAGAGAGAACGTTGGGGTGAAGAGAGTAGTGAGAGTAAGTGAGCTTGGAAAGGAGACTTATGTGAGGAAATACCAGGAGAGATTGAGTGCAGAATGGTAAAAGGTGAGAGCAAATGACGTAAGGGGAGTGGGGGAGGAATGGGATGTAATTAGGGAAGCAGTGATGGCTTGCACAAAAGATGCTTATGGCATGAGAAAGGTGGGAGGGGGCAGATTAGAAAGGGTAGTGAGTGGTTAGATGAAGAAGCAAGATTGTTAGTGAAAGAGAAGAGAGAGGTGTTTGGAGGAGTTTTACAGGGAAGTAGTGCAAATGACTGGGAGATGTATAAAAGAAAGAGACAGGAGGTCAAGAGGTATGTATATGTGTGTGTGTGGACGTGTATGTATATACGTGTGTATGTGAGTGGGTTGGGCCATTCTTTCGTCTGTTTCCTTGCGCTATCTCGCTAACGCGGGAGACAGCGACAAAGTATAAGAAATGAATAAAATAACATATACATGCATATATGTACACACACATAGACATATACATATATACACATACGAATAAAGTGTATATGAACGCGCACCTTCATAGAACATACAAAGCTTGCTTGCTTGCCTTCATCCTTTTCTGGCCCCATCCCACCCCACAGTAAATAGCATCGCTACCCCCATGCTTCAGTGAGGTTGCATCAGGAAAACAGACAAAAAAGGCCACATTCATTCACACTCAGTCTCTAACTGTCATGTGTAATGCACCGAAACCACATCTTTCTATCCACATTCAGACCCCATAGACCTTTCTATGTTTACCCACCGTTTCACCTGCCCTGGTTCAGTTCATTGACAGCACGTTGACCCCTACATACTACATTGTTCCAATTCACTCTATTCCTTGCATGCCCCTCAACCCCATGTATGTTCAGGCCCTGATCGCTCAGAATCTTTCCATCCTTCCTCCTCCAATTTCGTCTCCTGCTTCTTGTTCCCCCCACCTCTGACACATATATCCTCTTTGTCAACCTTTCCTCACTCATTCTCTCGATATGTCCAAACCATTTCAACACACCCTCTTCTGCTTTCTCAACCACTTTCTTTTTATTCCCACACATCTCTCTTCCCCACTCATTACTTACTTGATCAAACTGTCTCACACCACTTATTGTCCTCAGACATTTCATTTCCAGCACAACCACCCTCCTCTGTACCACCCTATCTATAGCCCATGCCTTGCAACCATATAACACTTTTGGGACTACTATTACTTCAAACATACCCATTTTAGCTCTTCGAGAGTGGCAAGCCTGTTTGTGATGATATGGTGTTGTTTGCTGAGAGTGAAGAGGAGTTGCAAAACATTGTAAGTGTGTTTTATGATGAGTTTAAGCATTGGCAATTGAAGGTAAATGCAAGTAAAAGTAAAGTCATGGTGTTTAAAAGGAAACAGAGCAAAAGTATAGATTATATAAAACCATATAGAGTGAAAGACGAAAGTATACTAGATTGTACTGTGGATATGTGAGGAAAAAAAGTAGATGAAGTGAGAGAATTTAAGTATCTGGGAGCTGTCTTAAGTAAGTGTGGTGATATGGAAGGAGAGATAAGAGATAGAGCAGTACTGGGTAGATGAGTCATTGGGTCCCTTAATAGAGTAATGAAGGGTAGAGGTTTAAGTATGAAAGTAGAGAGAGGATTAAGGGACAGCATAGGCTTCCCAACCCTGACCTATGCAGCCAAAACATAGACATGGAACGATTCTCAGAGCTCAATAATCCAGGCTTTGGGAATGAGCTATTTGAGAAGAGCATGTGATGCATCAAGATGGAATGAAGAAGGAAATGAAAGGGTGTATGAGAGATGTGGTATGGCAAGAAATGCAGTGGGAGTGAAATGTGAAGTGGCAGAATGGGTGAAATGTAATACTTTGAGGTGGTTTGGGCATGTGGAAAGAACGCAAGATTGGAAGTTTACAGGGATTGTGAGTGGAAGACCACCTATGGCTTGAGAAATTAAGATGGAGGAATACTAGAGGGAGAGAAATAGTAGAAGAATGTTTGGAATGGTGTATGCAAGAGGGGCATGTAAGGACAGGGATAAGTGGAGACTCTTTTGCCATGGCCACTCCTTCATGGGAATGGGCATCAGAGGTATAGATAAATAGATAGATAGCTTGAATGAGTAAAGAGAAAACATCTTCCTCAGGATAGCCTGAGACACACTGAGCAAGGTAGCTGATGTTCACACCATCAAAATCACTAGTGTCAGTGATGAAATGTACAATGATTCCATTCTGAGAGCATTATATGCTTGTACCTACAATAAACTTCAGCTGTGTATTGCCTTTGAAAATATGTGGGGGCAGACAATGTGCTTTTTGCAGACACTTTAAATGAGATTTATCACATAAATGCTATGATTTTGTTTGGCATTTTATTTTTCCATCACGTTATATCAGCATGACAGAAATATTTTTACTAGTTCATGGTCAGAAAATGGCAGACTTGATATTCAGCATACAGTAAAAAATTACAGTCTTAGCATTAAAAAGAATAGTCCAGCAATTACCATTTAGATTAAGGCTTTCATGCATAAGGTTTTGTTTGCAAAAGCAGTCCTAGTACTCACTTATGGTGGGAATATGGTATGTCTAGCAACATGTTAAAGTCTTAAAAGTAAGATGACATGATTTGTTGCTTCATTTACCATGTGGTGCTGTGAGTGGAGGGTTGTAGCTTTTGTTCACTGTCCTTTTGTTTGATCATATTTTCAGTATTCTGTTTGGATGACATTTTTCTACCTAGATATCTATATATGTGATGCCTGCTCTAATTGGAACTCCCTCTACCAGTAACAAACCATGAGTCCCAAAACGTTTTTCCAGTAAGAAAAGACTCATTTTCATGCTTAGTAACAAGAAAATGTATCAACAAAAGAGATTTCAAAACATGTTGGCAGGGCCTGGTTCGCTATCATGATACTTTTTTCCTCTTGCTGTCATTCCCTCCGAAAGTGCTGTGACTGTGCAAGTTAGGAAGGTGAGTAAGACAATTGATAACCTGATAGGGATTTGATTTTTCAACACCTCATACTTCATCAGGTTATCAGTCATCTTTTTGGTCTTTGTAGGTCAACCAGTCTGTGGCTTTCTGGGAGGATGACTTTAGGAAGAAGAAAAAATCAAAGTGGATGGTGAACTTGCCTCTGTTGGTACATCTTGACATCTCACTCATAGACACATTTTCTTGTTTCAGAGGATCAATACAGGCTTGGGACAACTTCATGATCCATGATTACATACTGGCCAGTGAAAATTTCACCAAGAACAGAATAACATTAAACTCAAGGATAGCAAACAAAAGTTGCATCCCTCCATTTTCATTTCCATGGGGTAACTAAGGTGGCAAATAATTTCATCTGACTTCTAAGACTGTACCATGCCACCAGACATATGATAACCCCTCCATAAGCAAATAATAGGGTTTGTTCTACATGTAGAACCTGACCACATGAAAGTCTTATCTTTAACAGAAATTGTCAAATTTTCTCGCAGAGACTTTACTTGGAGGTCATGTATATCACAGGCACTCAGGCAGTGAAGCAAGAGGATGGCACCTCCCAAAGTCTACAACACAGTACCTTGCCTGAGAATACTTCTCCGCTTGTTCCATGTAAGATTGAGATGCCACTTATCTCCGGCTGTCTTGCAGATGAAGATGACCTTGAAGATGGTCTTATGGGACCACAGAGCAAAGGTAAGAGGCAATGTTTTTACATTCAGTGTTAGATTGGCCGCACTTTAAGAAAAGTATTTAGGAGCATTCCAAGGGATGCAGGGCTGAGCCAGCTTAAGGTTTTTTATCTTTTAACTTCTAAAATCCATATAGTAATACTATCAATTTATTTCACAGATTAAACCTAAAGTAGGTATCTTTAGCTGATTTCAGTAGAAGTTTTTTAAAGATATAATTTTGAAAACTAACATTAAGGTGTGTAAGTGTATTAAGGAGGAGGAAAAGTCTGCTTGCTGCTACACCTCAGGGGATTAAGAATACTTCCCACGTATTCCCTGCATGTCGTAGAAGGCGACTAAAAGGGGAGGGAGCGGGGGGCTGGAAATCCTCCCCTCTCGTTTTTTTTTTTTTTTTTTTTTTTTTTTTAATTTTCCAAAAGATGGAACAGAGGGGACCAGGTGAGGGTATTCCAAAAAAGGCCCAGTCCTCTGTTCTAAATGCTACCTCGCTAACGCGGGAAATGGCGAATAGTTAAAAAAAAAAAAAAAAAGTGTATTAAGACTTTAACATTGAGCTGTACAAACCAAGAACCAACGTCCACCTCTTGTATATGTATGTATACGTGCATATATGAGCGTTTGTGTATATATATGTTTCCTGGCACTACCTCACTGACATGGGAAACAGTGATTTTGTATAATGAATGAATATATATATTTCTTTCTTTTTCTTTCATACTATTCGCCATTTCCCGCGTTAGCAAGGTAGCGTTAAGAACAGAGGACTGGGCCTCTGAGGGAATATCCTCACCTGGCCTCGTTCTCTGTTCCTTCTTTTGGAAAATTAAAAAAAAACGAGAGGGGAGGATTTCCAGCCCCCCACTCCCTCCCCTTTTAGTCGCCTTCTACGACACGCAGGGAATATGTGGGAAGTATATATATATATATATATATATATATATATATATATATATATATATAGAAGTGGTAGAGGATGTGTGGATCAGGTGTTTGCTTTGAAGAATGTATGTGAGAAATACTTAGAAAAGCAAATGGATTTGTATGTAGCATTTATGGATCTGGAGAAGGCATATGATAGAGTTGATAGAGATGCTCTGTGGAAGGTATTAAGAATATATGGTGTGGGAGGAAAGTTGTTAGAAGCAGTGAAAAGTTTTTATCGAGGATGTAAGGCATGTGTACGTGTAGGAAGAGAGGAAAGTGATTGGTTCTCAGTGAATGAAGGTTTGCGGCAGGGGTGTGTGATGTCTCCATGGTTGTTTAATTTGTTTATGGATGGGGTTGTTAGGGAGGTAAATGCAAGAGTTTTGGAAAGAGGGGCAAGTATGAAGTCTGTTGGGGATGAGAGAGCTTGGGAAGTGAGTCAGTTGTTGTTTGCTGATGATACAGCGCTGGTGGCTGATTCATGTGAGAAACTGCAGAAGCTGGTGACTGAGTTTGGAAAAGTGTGTGGAAGAAGAAAGTTAAGAGTAAATGTGAATAAGAGCAAGGTTATTAGGTACAGTAGGGTTGAGGGTCAAGTCAATTGGGAGGTGAGTTTGAATGGAGAAAAACTGGAGGAAGTGAAGTGTTTTAGATATCTGGGAGTGGATCTGGCAGCGGATGGAACCATGGAAGCGGAAGTGGATCATAGGGTGGGGGAGGGGGCGAAAATCCTGGGGGCCTTGAAGAATGTGTGGAAGTCAAGAACATTATCTCGGAAAGCAAAAATGGGTATGTTTGAAGGAATAGTGGTTCCAACAATGTTGTATGGTTGCGAGGCGTGGGCTATGGATAGAGTTGTGCGCAGGAGGATGGATGTGCTGGAAATGAGATGTTTGAGGACAATGTGTGGTGTGAGGTGGTTTGATCGAGTGAGTAACGTAAGGGTAAGAGAGATGTGTGGAAATAAAAAGAGCGTGGTTGAGAGAGCAGAAGAGGGTGTTTTGAAGTGGTTTGGGCACATGGAGAGGATGAGTGAGGAAAGATTGACCAAGAGGATATATGTGTCGGAGGTGGAGGGAACAAGGAGAAGAGGGAGACCAAATTGGAGGTGGAAAGATGGAGTGAAAAAGATTTTGTGTGATCGGGGCCAGAACATGCAGGAGGGTGAAAGGAGGGCAAGAAATAGAGTGAATTGGAGCGATGTGGTATACAGGGGTTGACGTGCTGTCAGTGGATTGAAGCAAGGCATGTGAAGCGTCTGGGGTAAACCATGGAAAGCTGTGTAGGTATGTATATTTGCGTGTGTGGACGTGTGTATGTACATGTGTATGGGGGGGGGGGTTGGGCCATTTCTTTCGTCTGTTTCCTTGCGCTACCTCGCAAACGCGGGAGACAGCGACAAAGTATAAAAAAAAAAAAAAAAAAATATATATATATATATATATATATATATATATATATATATATATATATATATATATTATTTTTTTATTATTTATTTGCTTTGTCACTGTCTCCCGCGTTTGCGAGGTAGCACAAGGAAACAGACGAAAGAAATGGCCCAACCCACCCCCATACAAAATGTATACACACACACGTCCACACACGCAAATATACATACTTATACATCTAAATGTACACATATATATACATACACAGACACATACATATATACCCATGCACACAATTCACACTGTCTGCCCCCATTCACTCCCATCGCCACCTCGCCACACATGGAATACCTTCCCCCTCCCCCCTCATGTGTGCGATGTAGCACTAGGAAAAGACAACAAAGGCCCCATTCGTTCACACTCAGTCTCTAGCTGTCATGCAATAATGCCCGAAACCACAGCTCCCTTTCCACATCCAGGCCCCACACAACTTTCCATGGTTTACCCCAGACGCTTCACATGCCCTGATTCAATCCACTGACAGCACGTCAACCCCGGTATACCACATCGATCCAATTCACTCTATTCCTTGCCCTTCTTTCACCCTCCTGCATGTTCAGGCCCCGATCACTCAAAATCTTTTTCACTCCATCTTTCCACCTCCAATTTTGTCTCCCACTTCTCCTCGTTCCCTCCACCTCCGACACATATATCCTCTAGGTCAATCTTTCCTCACTCATTCTCTCCATGTGCCCAAACCATTTCAAAACACCCTCTTCTGCTCTCTCAACCACGCTCTTTTTATTTCCACTAATCTCTCTTACCCTTACATTACTTACTCGATCAAACCACCTCACACCACACATTGTCCTCAAACATCTCATTTCCAGCACATCCACCCTCCTACACAGAACTCTATCCATAGCCCACACCTCGCAACCATACAACATTGTTGGAACCACTATTCCTTCAAACATACCCATTTTTGCTTTCCAAGATAATGTTCTCGACTTCCACACATTCTTCAAGGCTCCCAGGATTTTCGCCCCCTCCCCCACCGTATGATTCACTTCCGCTTCCATGGTTCCATCCGCTGCCAGATCCACTCCCAGATATCTAAAACACTTTACTTCCTTCAGTTTTTCTCCATTCAAACTTACCTCCCAATTGACTTGACCCTCAACCCTACTGTACCTAATAATCTTGCTCTTATTCACATTTACTCTTAACTTTCTTCTTTCATATATATATATATATATATATATATATATATATATATATAAAAACCCCTGGGGATTGGGGAGAAAGAGTACTTCCCACGCATTCCTCATATGTCATAGAAGGCGACTAAAGGGGATGGGAGTGGGGTGGCTAGAAACCCTCTCCTCCTTGTATTTTAACTTTCTAAAAGGGAAACAGAAGAAGGATTCACTCGGGGAGTGCTCTTCCTCCTCGAAGGCTCAGATTGGGGTGTCTAAATGTGTGTGGATATAACCAAGATGAGAAAAAAGGAGAGACAGGTAGTATATTTGAGGAAAGGAACCTGGATGTTTTGGCTCTGAGTGAATTGAAGCTCAAGGGTAAAGGGGAAGAGTGGTTTGGGAATGTCTTGGTAGTAAAGTCAGGGGTTAGTGAGAGGACAAGAGCAAGGGAAGGAGTAGCACTACTCCTGAAACAGGAGTGGTGGGAGTATGTGATAGAGTGTAAGAATGTAAACTCTGGATTGATATGGGTAAAACTGAAAGTGGATGGAGAGAAATGGGTGATTATTGGTGCATATGCACCTGGGCATGAGAAGAAAGATCATGAGAGGCAAGTGTTTTGGGAGCAGCTGAATGAGTGTGTTAGTAGTTTTGATGCATGAGACCAGGTTATATTGAGGGTGATTTGAATGCAAAGGTGAGTAATGTGGCAGTTGAGGGAATAATTGGTGTACATGGGGTGCCAGTGTTTTAAATGGAAATGGTGAAGAGCTTGTAGATTTATGTGCTGAAAAAGGACTGGTGATTGGGAATTGAGATTCTACAGTTTATCTTCAATGGGAGTCTGCTACTTTTATGATCAAATATGAATTATTTCCTTGAAGAAGAGGCTTACAGGAGAGATTTAGTGTTCTGTAGCTTTAACTTCTGCTTTTCTAACTTTTTCATTTTTTGCTGTCTTTTCGTCTTTATCTCTTTTTTTTTTAATTTGCATTCCTGTAAACATAGTATTATTCAAATGCATACAGCCTCACAGATGATTTAAACATATCAGTTTTTGCATTCCTGTAAACATAGTATTATTCAAATGCATACAGCCTCACAGAGGATTTAGACATATCAATTCATGTTCTGGGCAAAAAGTTAAATAGAGTCATCTGCACTATTAGAGCTTGTCATGGTTATTCACTTTGCTCATTCTGTTGAATGTAGTTAAAACTTATCTCCATTTACCCTGGAAATTATCTCTGCTTTTCCTTTTAACCTTCATACATATGGCATATCTTCACATTGAATTTCGTAAATCCATCCCTAGTTCTCTAGATATGTATTGCAATATTCTTTGTGCAGTTATACATGCCATGGAATATATTTTGATTATGTTTAAACTGATGATTATTTCATCATAACCCCCCCCGACTGGCTTTTTTCAGATATAAACAGTAAGGATCTAGATGATGTCAAGCCACCTCAATTGATGCCTGATATTATGAGAAAGTCTTTCACATGCCCTGTTTGCTGCCAAAAGTTTTCTAGGAGGTCTGCCCTTGCACTGCATATGAAGACACATCTTGGTAAGACTGTAATATCTTGTGCCTGTTATGGTCATGGCTTCTCCCTTCACTTTTATCTGTAGTAACGCATCTCTTATCATCATGCTCTTTCAACTTATTTGAGGTTGACAGTGAGCTGAGGATACATCATTGAATTGAATCTGTCATCCACATTTTGATTTGGACAACATTTAATATATATGTTGAGAATGGTGTTTTTGTTTCTGTGTTTTGGGCTGTCTGCTTGTGTAAAAAGTGGAGATAAGGATGTAGTGAAGATAAGGGTTGCAGTGATAGTAAAGCTTACCTTGAAGATGAGGGTGTAGTGAAAACAAGGATGGAGTGAAAGTGAACTTTGACGTGACCCTTAAGGATGATGCAGTGAAGATGAGGGATGACTGAAGATAAAAGCACTGGGAAAAGAAGTATGTAATGAAAGTATGGGTTTAGTGAAGATGATGGTTCATTTTAAGATCAGAATATAATGAAAATTGGTGTGATGACGGTGTATTGATGTTTTATTTTAAGATCAGAGCGTAATGAAAATGAGATTGGTGTGATGACAGTTGTGTAGTGAAGATGAAGGTGTATTAGATATGGCCTTAAACTTCATGCTGAAAATGATCCATGCCAGGTTCAAGGCTGGCCAAAGATGGAAAAGTTGCAAGATCAGACGGTCTTGATCACCTTGTGTTAAATGATGCTTAAAATCACCTTAAAGTCCTTCATGTCAGGAGTACTGTTCTTACACTCTGTCTCTTTAAGGCTGATCCACAAGACTAGACATTATCTTTTCCTTACATGCAACATATATTTTTCTACCTATAATCTTCATACATGTTTTCTTACCCTCCTTTGTAGTGCAGGTTTTAGACCATAATTATTCTTTTTCTCCCCTTTGCCCTTCCTTTTTATTCAAGGCCTGGCCTTGATTATGATATATTCTATGACTGAATTCCTAATCATGTAAATGATAAATATAAATGACTCCACCATCACCACAAAAAATTAAGATTGGTAAATTACAATACTGGTACATTGTTTCATGTCCAGTATGCTCAGCAAGAAACAGCCCTCCTGTAGTCTTAGTGTTACATTCTCAGAAAGCTTGTTTATGGAGGCACTTTAAAGGTATTACCTATCCTTGCAGGACAAAACTTCAGCAGTATTGAGAAAATTTGGTTATCTCAAAGGTTGTTTTATCTTTAAATGTTTCCCAATTTTGTATAGCCCTGTGATATTCCAGATGATTAGATATGCTCAGGCAAAATCTGTTCCCATGTCTTGTTTACACATGTGCCACACACATTGCCTAAAGGTTAGGATTTTTATGGAATTTACTCATTTTAGTGATTTTTTATAGTGGTAACTTGATCTTTATTCATGGCACTGTAGCTCTCTTTTTGTTGGACTTAGTCTTGTGAGCCTTTGTAATTGTTTTCTTAACCTGAATCTTTATATATCTCTTGATAGATTGCTTGTCAGCAAACCATAAAGTTAGTTTTTAGGACAATTGATAAAGGGTTGTTTTGTGTTCCATGTTTTCTGGCATCCCATCAGGTAATGAGAATTTGTGATGGTCATATATTACGTTGAAATGTACTTTTAGTGATGAAAAATTGTTTTCTGTCTCATATGTGACATAATTACTCCCTCCCTTTCTCCCCTCTTCTTTTGTGTTTATTAGTCAGTTGCACAAATTGTAGTTGGACTGAATTGTTGAATTGCACAGACTAGAGTTGTATTTTATTTTTAGCACCTTTTACGGGCATGTAGTTGGCATTTGCACAGTTTGGTATATTCAGAAGTAGGGGCTGGGTAATTGTTCATATAACAGATTACATTTGAGAACCATTTTACCATACTTGTTTTCATTACAGGTCCTCATCATAGGCACAAATGAACGCTAATTTATACTCATATATCACTTAAGAAAAGCAGTGCTAATGTTTCCAAGTAGGTTTTTATGCTAAACAAGATTTTCTTTTTCTTAGGATATGGTGTATCTGTATCCTATGGCATTATTTTTTATTTTTTTTTGAACAGATGAACTTGGAGGAAAATGCAACGAGTGTGGAAAGTCATTTGCCAACAAACAAGCACTGTCTCGACATTTGTCTTCCCACTCCTCTGTGCGCCAGTTTGTGTGTCAGCTTTGCAAAAAAGATTTTAAGCTTCTAAATCATGCAAGGGCCCATCTTCAGACACACACCACAATGAAGACTATACCTTGCAGACATTGTGGTAATTTATTTAAGACTAAAGTAAGTACAGTGAGGATACAGAGAAATTACTTGAAAGGTGCATTAGTTTAACTTAGGAAAAGACAATCAACATCTTCTTTCTTTTTCACTTCTTGTTTTATTTGCCTCATATATTGGAAGGAAGAATAGAAATAGTATTAGGTGTCAGGGATTAGATTGTCCTTGCCCTTTTGCCAGCCTGTGGCATCATCTATCTTCTGGATACCTTCCACCACACTTTCCATGATCATCACTTTAGTTCCCCAGTCTCAGCCCTCACAGCATGTTTAGTTACAGTACATTTAGCAACCAAAATGTTGATTCTTTTAATGTTTTTTCTTCTGACATCAGTGTGTCTGCTTCATCTTCACAGTAGATTTCTGTAGCTTCTCTTTGGCTTCCGATTACTTCATTTTGACAAAATCTGTTCCTTTTTGTTCATCACTAATTACAGCAGTTACTCCTCAGACTGATTCTATAATCATCAACAGGGAAGTTTTTCACTCAGCCAGTAATTAGATTTCTTTGTGTAGGTGTATGACTTGAAGTAACCACTATCATCCAATAGAATTATATTTGACTTCAAGAGGGGAGGCATATTGGTTTTGATCAATAGACTATTTCCGTAAAGTTCCACTCTAAGTGGAAAGCCACCTTCGAAAAGGTTATATCATCATCTTTGGACAAAAAGGACCACATTCCTGTCAAGAAACTTCTTACTTTAGATTAGTAAGAAGCCTTGAAGCTGCAGGAGCCCTGTAAGAGAGATTCTGTGCCTGTATAACTAAATTATATATATTTTTTCTTTCATTCTTGTTTGCTATTTCTTGCACAGTGAGGTAATGCCAGGAACAAGTAAAGAAAAGGCCATATTTGAATATAGTCATTCTCCAGCTGTCATATGTAATGCAGAGAAACCACAGCCCCCTATCCACAATCAGGCCCCACAGACCTCTTTGTGGTTTCTCGCAGCTACTTCCTATGTCCTGGTTCACGTCACTCAGACTCACTCTATCTAATGCATGCTTTTCACTTTCTTGCATTTTCAGGCCCTAAGCACCCAAAACTTTTTTCACTCCAACCTTTCATCATCTGTTTGGTCGCCCCCTTCATCTCACCTCCTGCACTTCTGAAACTTATATTCTCTTTGTCATCCTCTCTTCACTCCTTCTGTCCATACGTCCAAATCACGCACCCCTCTTCAGCTCTCTCAATCATACTCTTATTACCATACTTCTTTCCTACCCTATCATTACTTACTTGATCATCCATCTTCACACCAATTTTGTCCTCAAACATTTCATTTCCAACGCTTCCACCCTTTTCCATACATTCTCATTTATAGCCCATGCCTAGCATCCAAACAGTATTGTTAGGACTACTGTACAATCAAACATACCCATTTTTGCCCTTCCAGTTAACGTCCTTCCTTTCCATGTATTGTCTGTCATTGCTTCCAGAACCTTTCCCCTCACCCACCCTTGGGCTTACCTCTGTTCCATTGTTCCATTCGCTACCCTGTCCAGTCCTAGGGATCTAAAACACTTCACTTCCTCCTATTTTTCCCCATTCAAACTTGCATTCCAACCTACTTGTCTCTCAGGTCTGCTAAACCTAGTATCCTTTCTTTCATTTACATATACTCTCAAGTTTCTCCTTTCTCGCTCTCCTTAACTAAGAAACCAACTGGTGCAGTTTCTCTCTCGTGTCATCAGCAACAGCTGACTCATTACTTAGGCCTCCTTGCCCCTTACAGAAGCATACCTGCCCTTCTTTCCAAGACCATTGCATTCACCTCCCTTACTATTCCACCCATAAACAAATGAAACTTTCATGGTGACATTACACACTCCTGCTGCAGGCTCACCTTTATCTGGAACCACTAATCCTCCTCTCACCTACTTGCACACATGCCTTACTCTCTTGATACAAACTTATCACTGCTTCTCATAGCTTTCCTCATACACCATATATTTATTACACTTTTTACAAAGTGTCTCTGTCAACCTTATCATATGCTTTCTGCAGATCCATAAATGCTAAATACAAATCCTTCTGTTTCTCCAAGTATTACTCATATTTTTCCAAACAAACACATGATCCTTGTATCCTTTTCCTCTCCTGGGTCCAAATTGTTCTTCTGCAATCTTATGCTCTGTGTTTGCCACCACCTGAATCATCACTCTTTTATATAACCTACCAGGAGTGCTCAACAAACTTTGTTTTTCATACATGTTCACCATTGCTTGTGCCAGCAAGGTAGTGCCAGAAACAGTTGAAAAAATGGCTTCATTTATTTATATCCACTCTCAGGCTTTCATATATGCTGTACTGAAACCAGAGGCTCCTGTCCATAATCAGGCTTCCAGACCTTTCTATGGTTCCCATGGTCGCTTCAAATGCCCCGGTTGACACACTCCGCATATGTACCTCTAATGTGAACACTCACCTTTGTCCACCTTGCTTTTATACAGCGGTACTGTGCATGCATTCTACCAATCCAGGCACCACTCAGTGATCCATATATACATTGAAAGCCCAAACTAACCAATTGATCCATATATACGTATGAAAGTACTATCTAACCAGTCAACAACATAGTCACCCCTTTTTTAAAAAATTCAGCTGCATTACCACCTGTTCCAACTGCCTTACAACATTTCATCTCATGCAAGGCTTTCACCACCTCTTCTGTCTTTACCAGACCACTTACCATAACTCTCTCACTTGATATACCTTCCTGAATCAAACACCTGATATGTGCCTACCTGTCATCAAACTTAAACATTTCTTCAAAATACTCACTCCATATCCTTTTCATGTCATCATTTCTTGTTCCCACTTCCCCATTTGTCTCCTTCTTCTATGTTCCCTTATGTTCTCTTGTTTTTCTCACATACAAATTTGTTGATACTCACTCATCCTAACTCATTTGCTCTCTTTTTCATCCTCTGCACCTTCCTCTTGACCTGCTGCTTTCTCTTGTGCAGCTGAGTGGAATACAGTTCAAGGGTGAGGTGGGGAAGAATGGTTTAGGAATGTAAAGTCACTGATTAGTGTGAAGCTGAGAGCCAAGGAAGGGATAGTATAGCACTACTGCTGATGCATGAGATTTGGGAATATATGAAACAGTGTAAGGAAGTGAGCTTCAGATTGAAATGGGGAAAAATGAAAGAGATGGTTGACTGTTAGAATTTATGCATCTGGCCACAAGAAGGAAGATAAAGAGAGGTGGATGTTTTGGGAACAGCTGAGTGAGTGTTTTGGCGCTTTTGATGCAAGAGACTGAGTACTGGCGATAGAAGATTTAAATGTGAAAGTATGTAGTGTAGCAGTTGAGTATAAACCTGGGGGCATGGGGCATTCATTTTGTGGAGTTTTGTGATGTGATTAGGAATACCTGGTTTAAGAAGAGGGACTTACATTATTATATGTGGATAAGTAGGAAAGATGGTATGCAAGCATGACTTTGATGGATTCTGTCATGGTGATACTTATCAGTGTTTGAGTGGACTGGGATTGACAAAGTACTTATGCAAAAAAAAGTAATAGTAATAAGCAAGATTCAAGTAGGTGTATGGTGCTTATAAGATGGTAGGCCTAGCCTAGTGGTCCTGTTTTGATGAGACAAAGTAGGCAAGCTTAAGAGCAGTGGTGACAGTGTTCTTGGCATCATGTGCTGTCCATTGTTCTCCTTACTGCCTCTGAAACCCCTCTCTGAGTTACTTATTTCTTTACCTTTCACATAATATTCTTCTTCAGTCCTCGCCAGCTAATACATCTGATAATGAGTATTCCTACACACCACTTAGACATCCATCAATTTTTGTCCAGCATTCATTGGGTTAGTGTGTACAGGACTCGAGGGGTCAGCAGACATGCATATTTAGTGGTGACTGTAGGGGTACTGAGGAGAGCAAAATTTTCCTGTCTCTGTCAGGTTACAGAAGTAGCTATATATTACTATGTTAACACAATTCAGTTTGAAGCTTAACAGAGGTATGAAAAATGATAACAGCATTTGATGTTGACTGCTTCCCCCCTGATAGAATATCATTTGATCTTGTTTCCTATTTAAGGATTAATATTGTAGAACAATCATGCATACTATTTCTGTATTGTATCGCAGTCTTTGATTTTGCTTTTTAGTCTACTAATTAGCACCTTAGTTCACTGTACATGCACAGTATCTGATGATGTCATATGTTATTCTTGAAACTTTTTGTAACAAAAATTTTTTTCTTTATGTTATTATAGTCTCTTGCATAATACCAGTATTATGCTTGTGTTATATTTTTCCACAGAGTGCTAGAAACATGCATGAGCGTACTCATGATAATGTCCGAGCCTTTGTGTGCATAGAATGTCGCAAAGCATTTGTTACCAAAGCTTCCCTTATACGTCACCTAAGAATTCACTCTGGTGAAGCACCATTCCATTGTCGATTTTGTGGCCATGGTTTCAAAGAACATGGCACTTTAAGCAGACATCTAAAACACAAAAGTAAGTAACAAGAATTATCTCTATTGTTTATTTATATAAGTGTCTTCTTATGTTGAACCTACTTCTGTAAGTAAATGTGCTGAGAGGAGCAGCTGGAGGGATGTCTGATCACTATCTTGTGGAGGTGAAGGTGAAGATGAAGAAGAGAGAATGTTTGGGAGAAGAGAGAGGTGAAAGCAAGTGAGTTTGGAAAGGAGACATGTGTGAGGAAGTACCAGGAGAGATTGAGTGTAAAATGGCAAAAGGTAAAAGGAAATGATGTGAGAAGAGTGGATGAGGAATGGGATGTATTCAGGGAAGCAGTGATGGCTTGCATAAAAGATGCATGTGGCATGAGAAAGGTGGGAGGTTGTTAGGGAAAGAGAAAAGAGAGGTGTTTGGACGATACTTGCAAGGAAGTTCAAATGGCTGGAGATGTATAAAAGAAAGCAGCAGGAGGTCAAGAGAAAGGTGCAAAGGTTGAAAAAGAGGGCAAATGAGAGTTGGGGTGAGAGTATCATTAAATTTTAGGGAGGATAAAAAGATGTTTTGGAAGGAGGTAAATAACATGCATAAGACAAGAGAACAAATGGGAACATTGGTGAAGGGGGCAAGTGGGGAGGCATTAACAGGTAGTGATGAAGTGAGAAGATGGAGTGAGTATTTTGAAGGTTTGTTGAATGTGTTTGATGATAGAGTGACAGATGTAGGGTGTTTTGGCTGGGGTGGTGTACAGGGAGACTGGTTTGGTAAAGATATTAGGTAGTGAAATCTTTGTGGAAGGTGAAATCTGACCAGGCAGCAGGTTTGGATGGTATTGCAGTGGAATTTATTAAAAAGGGAGGGTGACTGTGTTGTTGATTGGTTGGTAAAGATATTCAGCGTATGTGTGGATCATGGTGAAGTGCCTGAGGACTGGCAGAATGCGTGCATAGTGCCGTTGTTCAAAGGCAGAGGGGATAAAGGTGAGTGTTCAGACTACAGAGGCATAAGTTTAATGAGTATTCCTGGGAAATTGGATGGGAAGGTATTGATTGAGAGGGTGAAGGCATGTACACAGCATCAGATTGGGGAAGAGCAGTGTGGTTTCAAAAGTGGTAGAGGATGTGTGGATCTGGTGTTTGCTTTGAAGAGTGTGTGTGAGAAATACCTAGAAAACAAATGGATTTTCATTTAGCATTTAAGGATCTGGAGAAGGCATATGATAGGGTTGATAGTGATGCTTTTTGGAAGGTCTTAAGAGTATATGATGTGGGAGGTAAGTTGCTAAAAGTAGTGAAAAGTTTTTACCAAGGATGTAAGGCATGTGTACAAGTAGGAAGAGAGGAGAGTGATTGGTTCCCAGTGAAGGTCAGTCTGCTGCAGGAGTGTGTGATGTCCCCATGGTTGTTTAATTTGTTTATGGATGGGGTGGTTAGGGAGGTAAATGCAAAAGTTTTGGAGACTGGGGCAAATATGCAGTCCGTTGGGGATGAGAGGGCCTGGGAAGCAAGTCAGTTGTTCGCCGATGATACAGCTCTAGTGGCTGATTAGGGTGAGAAACTGCAAAGGTTGGTGACTGAGTTTGGAAAAGTGTGTGAAAGGAGAAAGTTGAGAGTAAATGTGAATAAGAGCTTTAGGTACTGTAGGGTTGAGGGACAAGTTGATTGGGATGTAAGTTTGAATGGAGAAAAAATGGAGGAAGTGAAGTGTTTAAGATATCTGGGAGTGGACTTAGCAGCGGATGGAACCATGGAAGTGGAAATGAGTCACAGGATGGGGGAGGGGGTGAAGGCTTTTAGCAGCGATGGAACCGTGGAAGCGGAAATGAGTCAGGGTGAGGGAGGGGGTGAAGGTTTAGGGAGTAATGAAGAATGTGTGGAAGGAGAGGAGATTATCTCGAAGAGCAAAAATGAGTACGTTTGAAGGAATAGTGGTTCCAAGAGTGTTATATGGTCGCAAGGCATGGGTTATAGATAGGGTTGTACGGAGGAGAGTGGTTGTGTCAGAAATGAAATGTTTGAGGACAATATGTGGTATGAGGTAGTTTGATTGAGTAAGTAATCAAAGGGTAAGAGAGATGTGTGGGAATGAAAAGAGTGTGGCTGAGAGAGCATAAGAGGGTGTGTTGTAATGGTTTGATCATATATATATATAGAGAGAGAGAGAGTGAGGAAAGATTGACAAGAGGATATATGTGTCAGAGGTGGAGGGAACGAGGAGAAGTGGGAGACCAAATTAGAGGTGGAAGGATGGAGTGAAAAAGATTTTGAACGATTGAGGCCTGAAAATACAGGAGGGTAAAAGGCGTGCAAGGAATAGAGTGAATTGGAACAATGTGTTTATACCGGGGTCGACATGCTGTCAGTGGATTGAACCAGGCCATGTGAAGCATCTAGAGTAAACCATGGAAATGTCTGTGGGGCCTGGATTTGGAAAGGGTGCTGTGGTTTTGGTGCATTACACATGACAGCTAGAGACTGAGTGTGAACGAATGTGGCCTTTTTTGTCTTTTCCTGGCACTCCCTCACTGGTGGGGGAAGGTTGGGATGCTATTTCACGTGTGGCTGGGTGGCGAAGGGAATGGATGAAGGCTGCAAGTATGAATATGTATATGTGCGTGTAGGGGCCTTTATGTATATGCATGTGTACATGAGTGGGTTGGGCCATTCTTTCATCTGTTTCCTTGTGCTACCTCACCAAGGTGGGAGACTGCAACCAAGTATAATGATAAAAAAGAATATTTGTGTGTGTGTGTGTGTGTGTGTGACTTCCTGTTTTTACATTATGGGAAGGGACTTTACACTCATAGTGTCTGTCTCGTATTCTTTGTACCATCAAAAAGACAAATCTTTTTGAATTGCTAGTATTAACCTCCTAGCTTAGACCTTATCAGCCATCCACAAAACCAGAATTCTGTGAAACCCTCTTGACCAGCCTTTTTCTTAGCTTCTGATCATTGCCTTTGGTAACTCTGGCACTGTTCCACATGAAGAACTGTGTACTGTCAATATCGTCCTGTTGATTTAGGAATTTAAAGGCTGTTTTCAAATCACCCCTTTCTCTTCTCTCATCCATTGTAGACAGCTATGTAGCTCTCAACCTTTCATATATAGTTCACCTTTCTTAACACAAGTACCACCTTGGTTGCTCTGTTGTGGACCCTCTTAGTCTTTTTTTTTTTTTTTTTGTCGCTGTCTCCCGCGTTTGCGAGGTAGCGCAAGGAAACAGACGAAAGAAATGGCCCAACCCACCCCCATACACAATGTATATACATACACGTCCACACACGCAAATATACATACCTATACATCTCAATGTACACATATAGATACATACACAGACACATACATATATACCCGTGCACACAATTCACACTGTCTGCCTTTATTCATTCAAATCGCCACCTCGCCACACATGGAATACCATCCCCCTCCCCCCTCATGTGTGCGAGGTAGCACTAGGAAAAGACAACAAAGGCCCCTCTCATTCACACTCAGTCTCTAGCTGTCATGCAATAATGCCCGAAACCACAGCTCCCTTTCCACATCCAGGCCCCACACAACTTTCCATGGTTTACCCCAGACGCTTCACATGCCCTGATTTAATCCACTGACAGCACGTCAACCCCGATATACCACATCTATCCAATTCACTCTATTCCTTGCCCACCTTTCACCCTCCTGCATGTTCAGGCCCCGATCACACAAAATCTTTTTCACTCCATCTTTCCACCTCCAATTTGGTCTCCCACTTCTCCTCGTTCCCTCCACCTCCGACACATATATCCTCTTGGTCAATCTTTCCTCACTCATTCTCTCCATGTGCCCAAACCATTTCAAAACACCCTCTTCTGCTCTCTCAACCACGCTCTTTTTATTTCCACACATCTCTCCTACCCTTACAATACTTACTCGATCAAACCACCTCACACCACACATTGTCCTCAAACATCTCATTTCCAGCACATCCACCCTCCTGCGCACAACTCTATCCATAGCCCACGCCTCGCAACCATACAACATTGTTGGAACCACTATTCCTTCAAACATACCCATTTTTGCTTTCCGAGATAATGTTCTCGACTTCCACACATTCTTCAAGGCTCCCAGGATTTTCGCCCCCTCCCCCACCCTATGATTCACTTCCGCTTCCATGGTTCCATCCGCTGCCAGATCCACTCCCAGATATCTAAAACACTTTACTTCCTCCAGTTTTTCTCCATTCAAACTTACCTCCCAATTGACTTGACCCTCAACCCTACTGTACCTAATAACCTTGCTCTTATTCACATTTACTCTTAACTTTCTTCTTTCACACTCTTAGTCTTATCTTTGTAATTTCTTATTTGTGCTATATGGGGAGGGAGCTTTACATTTGTGGGGCCCAATCTGTTGAATGTTCTCTTCTCTCATACAGCCTCTTAAATTTATGTATGCTGCACCCGTTACCATATCCTCAGTCATCTTGTTCCATTCATCCACCTTTCTTATACTGTAAAAGTACTTTACATCTTTTTTAACAAGCCTCTTGCTTATTTTCATGTTACGTCCTCATGTTGCTCAATCTCGTCATCTTTCAGTCTCTTTAAAAACTTGAAGGTTGTGGTCAGGTCACCCAACATTCTTCTCTCTTCCAGGGTGGGCAAAGTTAAGGTCCTGTGGACCTTTTCTTCTAGCTCTTTGTGCTTCTGTAGGTGCAGTGACCAAACTTAAGACACACTCTAGTTCAGTGAGATATTAAAAAGATAAGGACAAAATGAAGGGAAAGGTAAATGCAAAGATCTTGAAAAAAAGATGCAAGTCAGAATTATGCTTGCATTGAGAGGGCATGAGAGGTAAATTTACTTATGTCTGCAGATGACATGGTTTTGGCCATATGGAAAGTTCTACAGGTTTTTGGGAAGTGAAAAAAGTTACAAATGGAGTGAAGGGCTTTTATTAAGAAAGTAAGCCATGTATGCATGAATAATGAGGGAAGACAGAGTGGTTCCCAGGGAAGGTGGAAGTACATCAAGGACATGTGATGTTACCATGACTCTTAAATGTATTTACGGGGAGGGTGGTGAGGGAGGTAATGCATGAGTCATGGAGCAAGGGGCCGAAACTATATTATATTTGGGATAGTAGGGCTTAGGAGGTAAGTCATTCACTATTTGCAGATGAATTTGTTTCAGTGGCAGTCTCTATAGGAGAATTCCAGAAGTTGATGGCAGAGTTTGGAAGGGTGTATCATAACAGAAAGTTGAAAGTAAATCTAACAAAATCATGTTAATGAGGTTCAGCAGGGAGGTAAGACAGGATGGTTGAAATTTGAGTTTAAAAAGAGAGTGCTTGAGGTAGCTATGAGTGGACATGGCAGCATGGCACCTTGGGGGGCTGAAGTGAGTCACAGGCAGGTAAAGGGAGTTAAGACCCTGGGCATCTTAAGGGATATGAAAAGTTCATCATCTCTTAGTGCAAAGATTGGTTTGTATGAAGGTGTAGTAGTCCCAGCAGTTTTTCGGGAAGTGAGTCATAGATCTTTCATTGCAAAGGAAAGGGAGAGGGTGGATGAGCCCCACAGACTCCATATACCCTGGTTCCCTGTAAACCATAACACTCCGGTTTGCCCTCTTCCTAGCATGCCTCATACCTTCCCTGCATGTTCAGACCACGAGCCTTCAAAACATCATATATTTTATCCTACCTCCTCCTTGGTTTCCCCATTTTTCTTTTCCCCTCATCTTATGACATGTCGACCCTCTTAAGTCATCCTTTCCATATTCATCCTCTCCATATGTCCAAACACTATCAGCACACTCTGCCTCTCTCATACATTTTCCTCTCTACCACACCTCTTTCAAACCCTATCATACCTTATTCAATCAACCCTCCTAATACCATATATTGCCCTAAAGCATTTCATTTCCAACACATTCATGCAATCCTTTACATTTTTATCTCATATCCATATAGTGCTGACATGACTGCTAAACCATTATACACAACTATCTTCCCTGTAAAGAATCTTTTGCCCTTAAGGAGAGTCACTTATCTTTCCACACATTTCTTAATGCACACAAAACCTTTTTCCCCTTCACCCACCCTATGGCTCACTTCATCTCCCGTGGTTTCAATCACTGCCACATCCATCCGGGGTATTTAAAACACTCCACTTTCTCCAAGTTCTCTCCATTCAAACTCACCCTCCAAGTAACCTCCCTCTTTTCACTAATAAACTTAATAACCTTAATTTTTTTCACATTTACTCTCAGCTTCCTTCTGTGACACATCCTCCCAGACTCAGAAACTAGCTTCTGCAGTTCTCACTCAAAGCTGCCTCCAATGCCCTATCATCAGTAAACAATTGATTCAAATCCCTCACAACCCCACCCATGAATAGATTAAACAGCCATGGTGACATCAAACACCCCCACCGGAAACCCACCTTCACCTGGAACCAGTCACCCTCATCTCTACCCACTCTCACACATGCCTTAATGTTTAGATAAAACTCCTCTGATTCTAATGGATTTCTTTCCATGCCATAGATTTGTAACACCTTCCACAAAGCATCCACATCAAACCTATCATATGCTTTCTCCAGATTCATAAATGCCATACACAGATCCTTCTGTATCTTTAAGTATTTTTCATGCTCATTCTTCAAAGCAAACACCACATTCCCACATCCTCTACCACTCCTTAAACCACATTGTTCCTCCTCAATTTGATGTTCTATGCTATCTGTTTATCAATTCTTTTTTTTATGTGATCTAAAAAATCTGTTATTTTTCCTCAGTGCCATGTGCCCAGCAAGCCATTTTGGAACTAGAAACTGGTGATTTGGGCATTCGTCTTCTTCAGGGCACTAATCAGAAGATGGTTAAGGATGAGACCTGTGACAGAAGTCAAAATTGTATCCAGCAAACTGATGAAGAGCCAAAGAGTAATGAGGTGACTTACTGTTTAAGCCTTTTACTTATTTCTGTAAACTGTATGTTTGCACACGTATATATTAGTTTCATACTTCACTGGAGGAAGTGAAGTGTTTTAGATATCTGGGAGTGGATCTGTCAGCGGATGGAACCATGGAAGCGGAAGTGGATCATAGGGTGGGGGAGGGGGCGAAAATTTTGGGAGCCTTGAAAAATGTGTGGAAGTCGAGAACATTATCTCGGAAAGCAAAAATGGGTATGTTTGAAGGAATAGTGGTTCCAACAATGTTGTATGGTTGCGAGGCGTGGGCTATGGATAGAGTTGTGCGCAGGAGGATGGATGTGCTGGAAATGAGATGTTTGAGGACAATGTGTGGTGTGAGGTGGTTTGATCGAGTAAGTAACGTAAGGGTAAGAGAGATGTGTGGAAATAAAAAGAGCGTGGTTGAGAGAGCAGAAGAGGGTGTTTTGAAATGGTTTGGGCACATGGAGAGAATGAGTGAGGAAAGATTGACCTAGAGGATATATGTGTCGGAGGTGGAGGGAACGAGGAGAAGAGGGAGACCAAATTGGAGGTGGAAAGATGGAGTGAAAAAGATTTTGTGTGATCGGGGCCTGAACATGCAGGAGGGTGAAAGGAGGGCAAGGAATAGAGTGAATTGGAGCGATGTGGTATACAGGGTTTGACGTGCTGTCAGTGGATTGAATCAAGGCATGTGAAGCGTCTGGGGTAAACCATGGAAAGCTGTGTAGGTATGTATATTTGCGTGTGTGGACGTGTGTATGTACATGTGTATGGGGGGGGGGGGGCCATTTCTTTCGTCTGTTTCCTTGCGCTACCTCGCAAACGCGGGAGACAGCGACAAAGTATAAAAAAAAAAAAAAAAAAAACTTCACTGTTTCCTGTGTTAATGAGATAGCATTATGAGTAGGTGAAGAAAGGCCACAGCTTACATTCATTCTCCAACTGTCCTGTGCAGTGCACCAAAACCACAGTCCCCTGTCCACAACCAGGCCCCACAAAAGACCTTTCCATGGTTCCCTTCGGCCATTTCACATGCCTTGGTTCAGTCCATTGACAACATGTCACCCCCTGTAAACCACTTCATTCCAATTCACTCTGTTCTGTGTTTGCCTTTCACCCTTCTGCATGTCCAGGCCCTGATCTAAATCTTTTTCACTTCATCCTTCCTCCTCAGTTTGTTGTCCACCTTCTCTTTGTCTCCTCCACTTCTGACACTTATATACTCTTTGTCACCCTGTCCTCACTAATCCTCTCCACATATCCAAACCATTTCAACACACCCTCTTCAGCTCTCTCAACCACACT
Organism: Panulirus ornatus; assembly: GCF_036320965.1. NCBI lineage: Eukaryota > Metazoa > Arthropoda > Malacostraca > Decapoda > Palinuridae > Panulirus > Panulirus ornatus. The sequence continues at coordinate 13,041,981 of NC_092288.1, read as the reverse complement.
CCTTTTATTACTGCACCTCTCTCTTATACTTTGAGATGTACTTGATCAAACCACCTCACACCATATATTGTCCTCAAACATTTCATTTCCACATATCCACCCACCTTTGCATATCCGTATCTATGGCCCATTCCTCACATTCATACATCATTGTTGGGACTACTGTGCCCTCAAATATACCCATTTTCATCCTCCAAAATGACCTTTCTTTCCACACATTCCTTATTGCTCCCAGAAGTTTTGCCCCCTCACCCACCCTGTGTCTCACTTTTCTTCCCTTCATTGCTCCCAGAACGTTTGCTCCCTCACCCACCCTGTGACTCACTTCTGCTTCCATGGCTCCATTTGCGGCCATGTCCAGTCCCAGGTATGTAAAACACTTCACTTCCAAATTTTCTCTGTTCAAACTTACACCCTACCCATCTTGTTTCTCTGCCACGCTAAACCTAATGACCTTGCTTGTATTTACATTTACTCTCAACTTCCTTCTCTCACACATACTTCCATACTCAGTCACCTACCTCTGTAGTTTCTCACTCGAAATCTGCCACCAGTGCTGTGTCATCAGTAAACAATGGACTTACTTTGTTATCCTCTTCCTTAAGCCTCTCTGCCTTGCCTTGATGCATCCCAAGAACCTTACTTTATTTGTTATTTGCCTTTACTTTCCTAGTGAACAAAGCATAATGCTTTTCCTTCACTTACATCATTTGTCTCACTTGCTTCTGCTTACATAGTTTATTTCTATTAACTGATGAAAAAATATATAATGATATATTTCATTCCAACAGATTTCACATAAATCAACACCTGATACCTCGATGAGTGATCCCTTCAAAGAACATCACATGGAGGATATGAAGTCATTTAGTACATCGTTACTTGATGGAAAGATTGACCAGAGAAGCATGACTGAACACCTCTTGCTGCTAGGAGAAGATCACACATCCAGTAGTCTTCAGCTTGAAATAGATCAACCTGGTATTGCTGAGACAGCTCATCAGAAACATATATCATTTGCAGAATTGTCATACCTTAATGCTTTCATGAAGAAATAATTTGATCAGTAAAAGAACTACATTATGCTAAAAAAAAAATTTCAGTATGTGTGATTATGGATCATTCACACTGTCAGATGCATATGTAACATAACTGCAAACCATACAAAACAAGGCCCTCAGAACAATCGTAGTTTTGCTTACAACAATAAGTACTTAGTACAATATCTCCAGAATATGCTCAGCACCTTATTCTTTTCAACAGCTCCTAGATCCCTCCCACACATCCACACCATAATCAGTCACCAGCCTACATGTATATACAAAAAACTTACCCCTGTTTTTCACTGTAGCAAATATTCTCACAGATCTCCCTATGCCCCATCAACTGTGAAACTGTCTTTGCACACGAACATTTTAATGACTCGACAAGCCCTAAACAAACAACTTGTCAGCCACCAAGTCTTAAAATGTAACCCAACAGATATACACCCATCTGAAACTACAGGCTCAGTGATACTCTTATTTACATTTGGATACTGCCCATCTCTACTGCCCTACAAACACAGTTCAGTGTATCACAAGACCACTCATGCCCAAGATGTATCTTCCATGCCAAAAGCTCAGAACATTTACTCCTTAAGTGTCCTGCACACATCTCACACAGACACATACAAAATATCACCAATCTTCTCGACCTGTGGTCCTCCCCCAGTGGATGTGACCAGCTTCCTGTATGCTGTAGGAGCTCCCAAGAAGGGTTCCTGGAGAAAGAAAGTAAAGTAAGTAATTGTGATTGAGGGAGATATGATATTTTTATGTCCATGTGTTTTAGATTTGTTCGCTTATAGTCTCCCTTAGAAAAATTGTGGTTATTGCCATTTGAAATAAGGCTTTCATATGTAAGGTTTTATTTGGAGAAAAAATCCTCTTACTCATTTATGGTAGGGATATCTTCTGTCTGGCATCACAAAAAAGTCTTTAAAGACAGCTGATGTGATATGTCACCTCAGTTACCCCATGTTATAAAGGACTGATGCAGTTTTTGCTCACTGTCCCTATATTTAATATGATGTTTACTGTTGCTATTTCAGTTGATATTTTTCGTGTACCACTAACTAACCATGGTTTCAAAGAAGTTGTTCCAGGAAGAATAGGCCCATATTCTTGCATGGAAACTAGAAAATATGTTTGCTACTGAGATTTCAAGAAGTACAGGCAGGAATGAGTCCACCATCTGGACACTTATTTGGTCTTCTAATGTTACCCCTCCCTGAAATGCTAGGTTAGAAAGACCATTAAGGTGATATAACCTGATAGTGACAGGATTTTCAACACCTTGTGCTTCATTAGGTTGTCACATTACTGATCTTCCTAGGGCGACCAGATCCAGTTTTTCGGGAAGGATGACATTAGAAAGGAGTCCAAACAAGCGTACAAATATTGAACTTGACCCTGCCAGTTCATCTTGAAATCTCATTTGTAAACACATTCTCTTGCTTTCAAGCAAAGATATGGGCTTTTCCTTCATCAACAGCTTCTTATGAGGGAAAATGTCACATGGAACTGAAATAGCAAAAATATCACAAAACATAAAGACATTGAGCAAAAGTTGCATCCTCCACTCAGAATAACACAGAGAAAGTTAGGTGGTACATCCTATTCAGCTGACTTTGAAGACTGTACCATGTTGCCAGACATATGAAAACCCCACCATAAGTGAAAAGTAGGATTTGTTCTGCAAATAAAACCTGACACATGAACCTTATTTTAAAAAGTAATTGCCAGATTTTTGCAGAGATTATATGTGTGATCGACTGAATTAGGTTGTTGTGGTATGTGAGAGGCATGTGCTGTCATGAGGCTGAATCAGGGCAAATGAAGCAGTAATAAACAGCCATGAAGTGGTCTCTGGGGCTTGACTGTGGATGAAGAAATCTGGTTTTAGTGCATTGTAATTGACAGCTTAATACTTGATGTGTGCTAGTGAGGCCATGATCGATTTGTTCCTGTTGCTACCTCTTAAAGTGGAAAAAGCAGTTATTTAAACAAGAAAGCATGTATGTATACATGTGTATGTGTTTGCATGTGCATATGGGTGAAAGTGTATGAGTGGTTATTTATGAATATGGAGTGTTTGTTTGTAGGACCCACCTTGTAGGTTCTGTTTTCTGTCATATAGTCTTTTGAGTATTTATGTTATGTGATTACTGTTTGTGTAGTATGGGGAGTTACATATTCATGTTGCTCTGTTTCTTTACTTTGTGTGTATACTATGTCTTCTATGTATGCACACACACACACACACACACAAGCTTAATGCTAGATACCTGTTCATCAACCACTCCCAGTAGGTATGATGAACAGCTGGGTACCTGGTTTGGCTGTGAGATGGCTGCTCTGTCTGAGATGTAAACCTAAGCCCATTAGATACAGTGAGTAACAACTCCAACAATTTCACTACAGATGCTTATATTGCATAGTGTGAATTTTTGTGCCTGTATGTGTTTTGTGTGTGTGTGTGGTATTATATTTGGGCATGTGTATGAGTAGTTGTACGATACTGCCTGCATGTTTTTTATTCAGTCTACTAAATTGATACATACACCTAAATTTACCCTTCTGCATATGCTTATCCATATATTGATGACACAACATTACTTTTTGCATGATCTTGTCCTCAAACTCTTTCTTGCCTTTCAGATGATCAAAGAGGAAGTAATCCTGAAGAGACTCCCTATATCACTATTATTAATCATGATCAGGGCAACCTAGATAGTTTTGAGACCTTAGCTTTCATTCCTGATCTGTAAAGCTGATGATATTGTGAATTTCAAGTGTCGTCTCAATAAACAGTGCATTGAAATGAATATTTAAAGACCTATGATGGGTTAATTTTTTCTCACCATAATGAACTCACTACCTTCTCTGTAAGTTATACAATCTATCTTGCATTATGAATGTGGGACTAAGTCTGATGGTAAGTTTTCAACATATTTGTGGCAGGTGCCATCCTTCAAGGAGTGCACAGAGTACATTAGATGTTTCTTCCTAAATCAAAATTTCCTCTTTTGCTTCAAGGTTACTCTATGTAAGATAACATAGTATTTTCTCTATATATTACTCTGTTTTTTTGCTTATTCTGTTTTCCCTCATTTACAGGATGATTACAGTAATAGAGTTAAAAACAAAACACCTTGCTTATCATACATTACCACATCTAGTTTGACAGACCTGTGAAGTTATTTAAAACAAGTTGAGGTATCCATCCTTTGTCTGGATTACCCCCTGCCACTGTATTTTAAACAAGTTAAGGTGCCCATCCTTTGTCTGGGTTACCCTCACCTACACCTGGAAGATGGAAGATGTTAATAAACACACCCCTTGTTCCAGTCTATCATCTTACAAGATTTGGTTGAAATTGGCCCAGTGACCGAGACATAAGATATTGGACAGACAGATACACAGATTTTTTTGCTTTATACTGTGTACATGCTAGTAGATTACAGACTGTTGGGCCTGTTTTCAAACTTAAGACTGTTATTGAAAGAATTTTCCAGGTTTGCCCAAGGTCCTTAACAGTTTTCAATAAGCCTTACCCGTGTCTGCCCTAAGTCTTCCCAAGGTCCTCTTCAGGTCTTTCCCAAATCTTACCAAGGTCCTCCCAGGTCTTCCAGAAGCATGTTTTAAATCCTGTATTTGGTACTGTGTTGTTGATTGATTGAAGTGCCTGAGGATTGGCGGAATGCATGCATCGTGCCTTTGTACAAAGGCAAAGGGGATAAAAGTGAGTGTTCAAACTACAGAGGCATAAGTTTGTTGAGTATTCCTGTAACATTATATGGGAAGGTATTGATTGAGGGCATGAAGGCATGTACAGAGCACCAGATTGGGGAAGACCAGTGTGGTTTCAGAAGTGGTAGAGGATGTGTGGATCAGGTGTTTGCTTTTAAGAATGTGTGTGAGAAATACTTAGAATAACAGATGAATTTGTATGTTGCATTTGTTGATCTGGAGAAGTCATATGATGCTTTGTGGAAGGTCTTAAGAGTATATGGCGTGGGAGGTAAGCTGCCAGAAGCAGTGAAAAGTTTTTACTAGGGAATGTAAGGCATGTTTTGGAGAGGGGCAAGTATGCAGTGTGTTGGGGATGAAAGGGCCTATAAAGTAAGTCAGTTGTTGTTTGCTGATGATACAGATCTGGTGGCTGATTCGAGTGAGAAACTACAGAAGTTGGTGACTGAATTTGGAAAAATGTGCAAAAGGAGACGGTTGAGAGTAAATGTGAATAAGAGCAAGGTTATTAGATTCAGCAGGGTTGAGGGACAAGGTAGTTAGGATGTGAGTTTCAGTGGAGAAAAATTGGAGGAAGTGAAGTGTTTTAGATATCTGGGAGTGGACTTGTCCAGATTCTTCAATTTGAAATTGCATCTTGGCCATGAGGAGTCATGTGTTATGTTGAATCAGTGTTTGCAATGTTGGAGAGGGTAGAGTCCACAATGCAGCAAGAAAGTATGATTTATATGTACCTGGGGAGTAGAATACATGGGTTTCAAAGGGTCCAACCCTCATGTTTGTCTTTCATACGTAGTACAACACCAAACCATTTTTTTCTTCCTGTGTACTTTTCAAAACATTTTAGGATATCTTGTTTCATTGCATAAACAGTAGACATTTTAGTAGGCCCTACTCTCCTGTTCTTATGTATGCCACATAATACTAATGTGGGGCCTAACCTTCTTGATAAAACCTAATGATATAGTTAAAACACCTTAGTGGGCCTTAACTTATTCATCCGATTTATACAGTATGATGTCACAGTGACCCCTGTGCTCAGTCCTTCCCATGTATACAGGTGGTTGTTACAATGAACTCTTCCCTTCTGTTCATCATATGCAAACAGGTAAAGTTTCACAGTGGTCACTAACCTCCACTTCTCCCTTTGTAAACAATAGAATACTTAATGGATTGAACTCTGTCCTCCTTTTCTTCTTGTATATACAGAAGTGGGACTGAGTGGGACCTGATTCTTTTTATATATTCAGTGGAAGGGAATGACTGTGTGGGTCCACAGTGCAAAGACACTGCCGTTATATGTATCCTGTATACTGTGGATACTTCCCTTATATGTATACTGTAAAATGAAATGAAACTATTGCCTTTGTCCACTTGTGTACATAACAGAATGATTCACTGAGCCTTGTTATCACTGGTTTTTACTGTAAAATGGAATGAAACTGTTGCCTTTTTCCACTTGTGTACACAACAGAATGATTCACTGAGCCTTGTTATCCTATCAGTGGTGTACCATGAAAGGACCAAAGCCTACAGCCTGATTGCCTAGAAGAGGAGAGCTCTGAAAGGAGATCTGATTTTCCTTACATAATCCCAGGGACTGATAGCTTGGGGCCCCTGAAAATAAATTACTATTGTTAATGTGATTGTCAATTCTGTCTCTTTAATTGCCAACTAGTCATTTAGTCATGGTAAACTTACAAATTCTTGAGAGTCTGATATACCATAGTCTATGTCTTTTTTCCCATGCTGTTTACAAAAACAAAGGATATAGAAAACAATTGCAGTTCAACTTTATAAATAGCAGACCATTGGTGCCAGATACATGGATCACACTGTTCTTTAAGCATGTGTTTTATCGGTCTTGAACATACGTCATTTACCTTGAAATTAATAAAAAGTGTGGAAGTGTGTAAAGCTTCAATCATTTTATCAGAAAAATATACAGTAAGCACACTAAATATGGTTTCATTAAGTGTTTCCAAGATCTGCCAAGGGGGTGCAAGCTCCAGGGCCCCCAAATTTGTAATATGCCACTGCCTTCAATGTACAACAGAATCGAATGGTTCCCTATACTCACCTTTCATTACTGCCATTACAACTACCATCACTCATACTCGTCATTTCACTCCCACATGTCCACAGAAACACACTCACATGTCATTCCCTATTCGTTCTATCCAGAGGGAGTTTTACACTCATGGGGGATGACTTCTCTTGAACACTCTTTACTATCATTCAACATTTTAATGTACTCTATGTTGTTTATATTCTCTATCTCATAACTCAGTATATTCCATTCATCCATTACTTCCACTTCTATATTGTAAAAATACTTCTTTGCATCCTTTTTAACAAGTCTCTTGTTTGATGTCTTGTTTCAGCCTTTTGGTATTCTCTTCTTCCCTCTTTTGAAGAACTGTTTATTGTCTACATCAGCCTGGTTTAAAACATTAAATGTTGTGATGTCACCCCTAACTTCTCTCTTCCATGATGGACAAACTTAAGGCCTTAACTATACCCTGTAACTCAACTCTTCTAGTTCTGGTACCAAACAATCTTTGTTACCCTTTTCTAGATATTCTCCACCAGTTCTTTGTGCTTCTTTAAGTGCGGTGACTAGTTTTGGCCATACACGTAGGATGTGAACAGTTTGCTGAATTTTTTCGTGATGAAGTTCACTGTAACCCACCTTTCACGTCCACCATTACACCCACACCTCGTATCATTACCATACCCAGACCAGTCATGTATGCCACTATATGTACACATCTTCCTGTCATCTCTATTACACCTCTTCCTTTAATGTTCATAAATACACCTACACATGTTACATCTACCAGGATACTTCCACTTGTTCTGTCTGTTACAGTCGTATCTGTCACCATATCAAACCTGCCCTGTCTGTCACTACTCGCCCACCTGTCATGTTCTTTATGACATCCCACCTATCACATCCGTCCCTACACCCTACTTGCCATATCCATAACCTATACACTTTTCATCTTTCATGTTCACAACACCTCCGCCTATCATATTCATCACTACACCTCCATCTGTCATGTCCGTCACTACAATGTCCTCACCACTAATGTTCATTATAACTCCCACCATTCATGCCTGTCAGAATGGGGCATCTATCCGGCAGTACACTCCCCCACCAATTATATATGTCACTACACCTCCACCTAACACGTCTGTCATTACATCCCGGTGTCATGTCCTTCACTACACACTCACCCATCTTGTCTATCACTACATCCCCATCTTTTATGTCCCATACTACACCCCACCTATCATGTCCGTCACATACAACCCCACCTTTTATGTCCATCGCTACAACCTCACCTATTACATCTTTCGCTACACTCCATCTATCATGTCTGCCCTTACACCCCACCAATCTTGTGTGTTCCTACACCCCTACCTCTCATGTCCAACTACATAACCACAAATATTGTGTCCGTCACAAAAAAAAAAAAAAACTTAGTCCGCTACTACAACCCCAGCTAACGTTATGTCCATCACTGTACCTCCATCTCTTTTATGTCCATCACTGCACCCTTACCTGTCGTGTCCGTTACTACACCCCTTCCTTTCAAGTCCATCATTACACTTCCAGCATTTAAGTCCGTTAATACAACTCTAGCTATCGTGTACCATCACCGCAACCCCAACTCTCATGTCCATCACTACACTCCCACCTATTATAACCGTCAAGAAACCTCCACTTGACATGTTCGTCACTACATCCCCACCTATCATTTTCACCAGTACAACTCTACCTATTATGTCTGTCATTCCACTCCCCATCTATCATGTCCATCACTGCACCCCACCTGTTGTGTCCTGTCCTTTACTGCACTTTTACCTATATCTCCGTCTCTACAAACTTACAATGTCCACCACGGTAACCCCTGTCATGTCTTTCACCACTCCCACACTTCATGACCGTCACTGCCCATCATGTCCCTCACTCATGACCATCACGCATGACCGTCACTGCTCATCATGTCCCTCACTCACGACCATCACTCATGACCGTCACTGCCCATCATGTCCCTCACTCATGACCGTCACTGCCCATCATGTCCCTCACTCATGACCGTCACTGCCCATCATGTCCCTCACTCATGACCGTCACTGCCCATCATGTCCCTCACTCATGACCGTCACTGCCCATCATGTCCCTCACTCATGACCATCACTCATGACCGTCATGCCCATCATGTCCCTCACTCATGACCGTCACTGCCCATCATGTCCCTCACTCATGACCGTCACTGCCCATCATGTCCCTCACTCATGACCGTCACTGCCCATCATGTCCCTCACTCATGACCGTCACTGCCCATCATGTCCCTCACTCATGACCGTCACTGCCCATCATGTCCCTCACTCATGACCGTCACTGCCCATCATGTCCCTCACTCATGACCGTCACTGCCCATCATGTCCCTCACTCATGACCGTCACTGCCCATCATGTCCCTCACTCATGACCAGAACGTCATCTTCAACATGATCGTATTAAGTTAAAGCAGAACGTTTCTCCACTCCATTGCAACTGCAGTGACTAATAACTAGCACATCAACATACGTATTTACTATAGGGGAAAAGTGGTTTCTTTTTTTTTCGCAACAATTTTGGCATCTCATTAATTGATGATTTACACCGGTATCGAAGGATGCCATGATATCCGAAAATCCTGGACTGACAGACAATGGTTATGGTAACCTCCTCAGTATGGCAGACAACATGATTTACCATGGGCTTCCCTGATCGATTAACCGTAATACGAGCCACAAAGACAAGGGTTCAGTTCTGAAGATTAGCAAGCAGGGTACGGAGGCGTTGAGCTTTAGTAACTATAGTATTGTGCAACTGGAAAAAAAAATAATGTAAAACACTTGTACAGTGACATGTGTGCTGGAGTAATACCCGTGTGAAGAGAGAGAATGGGGAAGATTAGGAAATCAGTTATATTTTTTCTATTTTATTTCCTGGGCGTGCCAGTGTGATGGAAAAACTGGTGAGATTTACATAGGTAGGAGATGGCGCCAGTGTGGCAGCTCGAGTGGTCGTGCTCTCTGGCGGATCGTGACGGACATGTACGTGACGTGAATCATTCTTAGGAACGTCGACTTTTCCACTGATGTGGCGTAATATGCATAAATACCAGAGAGTGGGTGAGGCTAACTATAAATTACCATCATTATAGTGCCGTCCCTCATGTGACTGTTGCCGACCTACACCCTTTACGTACGGTTGTACAATGCTTCTTCGATAGTCAAAAGAGAATGTATATGAATTTAAAGGTCAAGTCCACTGACTCATGGGCAAGCCATTGCACTGCACTGGTTAAATGATTATTTTGATGAGATGATAATAATAATTACTATTATCATTTTTATTAGTACATGCCATCGTTTGCTAAAATACAGAAACAGTGAAATGAGACTATATATTTGACAGTCAAGAAAAGGAAATGAAAAAGACAGAGACTGGCAGATCAAGAACAGCTATGTACATGTGTAGTAGTTTGAGCAGCGATAGTTAGAGGATCAGTAAAACATTGCTAAAGAATTAAGTAGCTGGAGGACCATCCATTCTAAACAGCTTTTATTTCACGCAACATTTAAAGGTGTTGACAGTGAAGTAGTAATACAAAGTCTTTCATTCGGTTGTGGCTTTTTCTGATTCATGGCCAAAGCAAAGACGCGCTATAAGTGTATGTGTTATGTGGGTAAATGGGTAGAACTAAATGCTAAACGTTTCCCCTGGGCTTGAGACAACTGGAAGGGGTTACTGTGCTAACAATTTGCATGAAATAACTTTCATGTCTGTTACCTTAGTAAGATATGGTATTTAACATATGTCTGCTTTCTCTTATTAGAAATGATCTTTTTTGGAGAACAGAGTGCATATAATTTTTGTCTAGAAGCCATTAATTTTTCACTAAAAACATCATATTTGGAGGCAATAGGGGTTACAAGTTTCTCTTTAGTAAGAACCTACTTATACAAGGGAACGGCATGAATGGTATCAAGGAATATAGAATAAAGAATCAAGTTGCTTAAGGCACGAATCAAATGTTACCTTGGCTTCAAAACTCGTAACTTATATATGGATTTGTTTTCCTGTGTTCTTGTCAACTTGTATCGTGAAATTCGAGACTTACTTAATAATTTTAGTGAAAATTGTTCTCCTAAGTGGGAAGAGGCGGGGTAAGTGGTGGGGTGAGGCGCAGGTGTAGTAATGGCTGACTCTTTCCTCAGCGTCCTGTCTTCTCAGGAATTACATGATCACCTTAGAGAGCCAGCTGAGTGCACTGGCAACAAGAAAGGATATAATGCTGAGTAAGAAGGTGCTGGACTGTGTTTATCAAGTATCATGTCATGATAAGTTTGTATTTCCATCATGTAGTTGCTGTAATAGTTCCCCGTGGGTGTACAAGCGGTCACGAGCTGGGTGACAGTTGTGATGGCTCATGGAGTGACAGGAGTGTGTCGTAATACTCAGTGATATGGCCATAGTCAGGGCACTTAAATTGTGCAGAGAATGATAGGAAAGGTAACGTTGAAATGGTATTGGTGTTTAGGAAATCGAAGGGCTTCAGCTCGCCAAGGACTTTCACTGATTTTGTTTTCCACTGATATTATTTTGTACAGTAAAATGAGCGTGTGAGCAGGATATTGTACATTGATATGATAAAGTTTCAGTTTAAGGGTACTATAGGAATAAGTCGTGTCTTTGAAAGAAATTCAAATCAGCAGACACATTATCTTTAAGAGAAGTGATGAAGACAAGGGAATCTTTATTTTTATCATACAAAGCTAATTTATCAGAAAGAGGATGTGTGTGTTCTGTTTGATCTTGATGATAGTATTACGAGTGGATTCCTTACCCTTTACAGACATGATGTAGAGTGTGGATTTTTACTCATAACACCTCCTACGCCCACAATTTTACAGTCTTCAAATAGAGTAGGGCTTTCAGTTATGAAGGAAGTTGTGAAGTTAAAGCATTCTCCACCAACTGTTCAGGGAAAGGAATGGATTGTTACCACTTTCATTAAACTTAACAACCAGAATAGAAAGGTTGCCTATGATGTCCTGTTGATGAGTCATACTACCACATGGCACTTGTTTAGATTCTTTGGTTGGTTAGTATATTGCTGTACTAAAGAATTACAACCTGCATAATAAGGTAAGAAAGTCAAATGAATTACGTAACATGCTTCCTATTTGAATCTGCACCATCTGTTGCAATCCTCGCATCAACATGTGTCTTCGCAATATGGAAGCAGCATTTTTTATGTTTCTTCTCTAGAACAATGTGGGCACTGTGTAATCTTATCAATTAATCGATGTGTCAGAAGGAAGGCAACTATAGTGACCATGTCGAGAAATAGGCATCATAGCTTAAACTTTGTAAATCATAATTGTCACAAACTTCTATTGATGAAGTGCTGCCTGAAAGAGGTGACGAAAATAAGGTCTTTGGACAAACTTTTATCAACTTTTTTTTGGAAGAACAAAATTCATCATTGACGAATAATTATTTCTTATTCCCCCACCCCACCCCCAAGAAACATATTCCTTTTCCAGTAGGACTTTCTAACCCTTTTGAAATATTTAGTTATACCATTTATATATGAAACCAAAATTGCATTAACTTAAAGTGTCAGATTCTGTCTGAAAGGATCTCATGTCTCTGTAGAGTTATCAATTCCTCTTAGAAATAATGATTACCAAGTTTATCCTTGTTTTCCAAATGTTTATCTCTTGACACCTAGTATAGATGCCAGAAACCACTTACAATGAAAACATTAGTGCACTTCCTCTTAAATGAGGTAATTTCGCTATTCTTAGAATGCACATCTCATAGGTACCCCTTGAAAATTTCAAGTTATATGTTTTAGTGTCATCTAAGGTATTACCATATTTAAGACTTTTTCATTATTCACTATTTTTTAACTCCACATTTTCCCAGTCCTTCATCAACCCTGCCACTGTTTGTGTATTGATACTGAAAGATGAGTTATGTGAGAGCCAGTAAAAGGATGAATATACATATACCCCACATCTCTTCTACTGTATTGATATCAAGTATTTTTATCCAGTTAGTATATTGCTGAATTCATGTCATATTTTCTCAAAGTTTACTCACCCGTGAACTGGGTTTAAAGTTTGTTGTCAGTGACTTCATATCTTTTAATTATCTCTAATCTGATGATATAATGATTGCAATTTGCCAGAGTCTCGCCTACCTCACAGGAGTTGATCACTTTATACAGGAAACATGAAAACCTTGAGTATCAGTTTAGGGCACTCAAGCAAGTAACTTAGTCATGGACCAATAAGTCTTCTGTAATCTGGTTTTCCTGTGTACTTCAGTGCACTTACATTAACAGCAAAAAAATTGAATTTGATTATATTTTGAATAAAGTGTTTATGGCAATTCAAGAAATTTTCTCGTGCTAATTTAATTGTTAGGCTTATTTGAATTAGTAAATATTTCTTCACCACCAGATATTTTCCTCTCATATTTCTTTCATGATACCTTGTCTCAAAAAGTTCTTTGTAAAATGTGGTTAAAGAAATTTCCTATTAATTAATTAATTTCTAGGACATTACATTTTGGCATTGTGGTAATATATTTTTTATTGATGTTATTATTTAAGGAATTATTATGCACTGGGGATAAGGGAGAAAGAATACTTCCCATGCATTCCTCACGTGTCGTAGAAGGCAACTAGAGGGGACCGGAGCGGGGGGCTAGAAACCCTCCCCTCCTTGTATTTCAACTTTCTAAAAGGGGAAACAGAAGGAGTCACACGGGGAGTGCTCGTCCTCCTCGAAGGCTCACATTGGGGTGTCTAAATGTGTGTGGATGTAACCAAGATGAGAAAAGAGGAGAGATAGGTAGAATGTTTGAGGAAAGGAACCTGGATGTTTTGGCTCTGAGCGAAACGAAGCTCAAGGGTAAAGGGGAAGAGTGGTTTGGGAATGTCTTAGGAGTAAAGTCAGGAGTTAGTGAAAGGACAATTGTCAACTGTTGAGGAAAATGGTGCATAATTATTCCAAAGTTGTGATGTATCTAGGTGGAAATGATCAGCCCATTTCTTATTCTTCTATGTTCTTACATCAACTTTCCAAACTTTAACACGGTTTTAACCCTTCTGTAAATGCACATCCATTAGAATCATATCCGGCTCAGCTAAAAACCCAGATGATACATCTGTCATCTACCTAGGTGGACCCTGTACTTCTCATAAGGGAGACCCCCCCTAAAAGGGAGACCAGTGAGCAAACCTCCCTTTTTCTTTCCAACTCCCATCCCTACTTCTGTTCACTTCCTGTTGTGTAATTTAGCATTTCCTTAAAAGGAGAAGTGGAAAGGGAAGTGACTACAATTTTCCAGGCACACTATGCCTTTGGATAATGACAGTGGTTGTGATCAGTGGTTTGTGCAAGGCAATCTTGTCGATAGGGGCAGATGGTGGGTTATTCTCAGAGAGAGTGGAGTTAGGATTTGCCTTGCTTACTGGTCTCCCTTGTTAAAGAAATAGCTTAACTGAGTTTCAGACTCCTTTTTTTTCTTTTTGTACCCACAGTGCAGTAAACAAGACCAATGAAGACAAACTTGCATGATGGCTAGACACCGGTGGCAGCACACGAACGCAGTTGGCCTATGACTCATGTCCAGCCATTGTCATCTGCTGCCACACCCTGACCCTTATCCTGTAAGTTCTTACATGTTGTTTGTTAGAAATAGATACCTTGTTTAATGATTGTAACATGGAAGATGATTTTTACCCCTATGTCATCTCATTGAAATTAGAATTTAGAAATGTGAGTTTGTCATTGCTTGGTGTAACAGTAAGTGAGGAGTCCACTCCAGTAGTATGTATGGAAAATGAAAGAGAGCAGATGAACTGAGCTAGAGGATAGACAATTATATTAGTTTGATAATGAGGGAGGGCTAGCCATGAGACAACCTTTGGTTAAAGAGAAATGTAGTAGGATGTTAAAGTGTGTCAGTATGTGAAATGTGATTAAGCCATCTATAACCTGATAAGAATTTTTACAGTTGTGCTTTTTTATATCTATTTTATTTTTTGATATTTCAAGCATGAAAAGTGTCAAAGCACAAAAGGATTGAAATGTTCATGATATTTTCACAAGTGTGGTTACTCCAAAGTATGCTAAAAGAGATATTGTGATATGTTTTTTATTTTTTTTATTTGCTTTGTCGCTGTCTTCCGCGTTAGCGAGGTAGTGCAAGGAAACAGACGAAAAAATGGCCCAACCCACCCACATACACATGTATATACATACACGTCCACACACGCAAATATACATACCTATACAACTCAATGTATACATATATATACACACACAGACATATACATATGTACACATGTACATAATTCATAGTCTGCCCTTATTCATTGCCATCGCCACCTCACCACGCATGGAATAACAACCCCCTCCCCCTCATGTGAGCGAGGTAGCGCTAGGAAAAGACAACAAAGGCCCCATTCGTTCACACTCAGTCTCTAGCTGTCATGTAATAATGCACCGAAACCACAGCTCCCTTTCCACATCCAGGCCCCACAGAACTTTCTATGGTTTACCCCAGACGCTTCACATGCCCTGGTTCAATCCATTGACAGCACGTCGACCCCGGTATACCATAGTAAGACAGCTCTAGCATCTACCATTGACACTTTAAAAGGCTACCAAGAGCAGCAGGAGCAAGGGCTGGAAAATTTTCCTCTCCTTTATTATCTTTTGAAAAGTAGAAATACGAAAAGGATCAAGGCAAGGATTTTTCCTTGTGGGCTGAGTTCCATATGTTGCCTCACAAAAATGGGAAACTCAAGCATAGATAAAGGAAAGATTTTTTTGATTTTGTGAACATTCAAGATATAACATATAAGTGTGTTATGGTTCAAACATCATCAGTACCTGTTTCCCTGTTAACAGTGAATATTTCTTTACTGATTTATGTTAATGGAAACACAACACCAAGTTAGTTTGCTGCATTTAAAGCCAATGTCTTTCCACAAAGTTTTTTCCCACACTAGGATAAAAGCCCAAAATTAGACCCTGGTGTCTCCATTTACATGGTTAGTTGTTATTATTGATTTCCATTATTCTTTTCTTCCCCCACCAAATGCAATAATGATTGGGCTGGAACATCCTGTTGACATAATCAAGTAGATTTAAGTAAATTCCATTGATCACATAAGACTCATGTAACAGTACAAGCCCATCAGAACATCTAATGGGTTGTGATATGTAAAAGTATTTAATATACTTTGAATAAGAAAGTTTACCTGGCCTCCTGATTTTCAGAGCTTGCTGAAGTAACCTATTTGGGATGTCGGCAACAACAGCCATGGCACCCAAGTTCAGTGTGAAGACAGCTCCATGCAGAATATGCTTTAAGGCTGCAAAGTGGCTTCCAGTTCTTTTTATTGTGACTGTAGTAGTTTGGTCGTACTATGCTTATGTAATTCAACTCAACCTTCGTAAGTATCTTATAATTCACTTTTAAGATATTTTCATTGTGAAGTATGAATTGTCCTGAAATGTAGGTCATGTTGACATTCTTGGATGCCTAAGAATTTGATTTAAAATCAGTTCATAGAATTTCATGTACACCTTTTTGTCATACATAATATTGTTTTTGTTATGAGGGGTGAATATTTCTATGAAAGATTGTGTAAAAAAAAAAAAAAGGAAATACGAGGTGGTTCTCTCTTTAACCATATCCATGCTCCCTGTCACTGTTGTGGCAAAATGTTGGGAAGTTCTTTGACAGTTTGGCTCATTTTGAATTCCCAACTTCTATATGATTCCACAACTTATCAATAGATATCACTAGCAACCTAACAACACAGCTGGAAAAAGTCTCACGTTTCATAATCACCTAGAAATTGTCTAAGAAAGTGTATTTATCTTATCACAGCAGGAAATGAGATTTGTATTGTATTATAGAGAAAGTTACAAGAACAGAAAGTTCCACTTGTATTATTGCTTGCACTTTTTATGAAAATTTGGTTATTTTTTAATTTATTCATGGGATAAAGTTCTGTCCATGTAAATACTTACAAATGTACCTACCTCCTGCCCAAGTAGACTATCTTGATGAGGCACCATTTGCATTCAACAAGCTGGCTGTGCCCACAAGTCAGGACCATAGTTCATACAGTGTAGTGATGTTTTTGGGTGCCTCTGTGAGTAGAGAATGCAAGGCAATTGAGCTACAGTAAATGCTTGATGCATTCATTGGTGGTAGCTGCGTCATGGGTATAATACCATCCACTCCAGCCGCTTTTGCCATATTTCATCTTACACAGGGCTTTCACTACTACTTCTCTCTTCACCAAATGTAATGAAAAATTTTGGCTTATAGCCAGAATTTAAGATATGATATTTGTAACTGTATATCGTCTTTCACGTCAGACAAATACAGTCTAAATCTGGGACATCACTGTCAGTGTGTTTGTATAATGCTTTTTTGTGGGACAGGTGATGCTCTCTTTGCTTGCTTGAAGTTACATTGTCAGTAAAGATTCACTTTTAGCAAGGTTGTATCAGTCACTTGACGAAAGAGAGTACAGTCTCATCAAAGAACTCTCTGCTAATGAAGCCTTAAAGCTGAAGGAGCCCCTGGATAAGGGCTTGTCCGGTTGTAGCCCAGTACCTCTTTCATGAATGGGCATTTTGTGACATGAGATTAAGGTTGGGGTGATAGTGATATATTGCTGAAATATAATGGAAGAGAATGGAAGGTACCACGTGTATGCAGATGATGCTCCTTTTTTAAAGTGAGTCTAAGAAGGGATGATTTTCTGGTAATGTATTTAGTAGGAAGAGGTTTGAAGTAAGTGGGAGTAAGAGCAAGTTTCTTGTTTTTACACAAGATGGGCTATTAAAGTGCAGTATTAATTTAAATGGAAAAGAAACAGAGTATGTAAATAACTTTAATTATGGAGGAGTGATGATAGAATAAGAATATGTAAATAAGTTTAATTATGGAGGAGTGATGATCAGTAAGGAGAATAGTGTGAATGATGAAATTGGGAATAGAGAAGAATTAGAGGTGCACTGAAATGGTATTGATTGGAAATAATGTAAGTATCAAGTGTTGAAGACGCAAGTTAAAGGAATTTTGTGCTTCATCTCCCGTGAATATCAAGTGAATGTGGTCATTGTAAAATCAGCAGGGCAGTTGATATGCATAGGTATCACTGGACTCTCCCTGCTTAAGCTTACTCCGCGAGTGAAAAGTCACTATTAGCCAGGTTGCATTATTGAGATTATGTATTCATTAAAGAAGTTTCCACTTCAGAGGAGTCTGTTTCCCTATCCACTCAAAAGGAGTCTATTTCCCTGCTAATAAAGTAAAAAAATACTTGGGCAACAAGAGCCTTTAGAGTGTTCTTGGGTAACAACAGGACTCTTTCTTAGAAATTTGTCCTGGGATAATTATGAACGATTACAGTGACATAGATATAATATTTAGGGTTAGGGAAAATGATTTGGTAAACAGAGAAGAGGTAGTAAAAGCTTTGCGGAAGATGAAAGCCGGCAAGGCAGCAGGTTTGGATGGTATTGCAGTGGAATTTATTAAAAAAGGGTGTGACTGTATTGTTGACTGGTTGGTAAGGTTATTTAATGTATGTATGACTCATGGTGAGGTGCCTGAGGATTGGCGGAATGCGTGCATAGTGCCATTGTACAAAGGCAAAGGGGATAAGAGTGAGTGCTCAAATTACAGAGGTATAAGTTTGTTGAGTATTCCTGGCAAATTATATGGGAGGGTATTGATTGAGAGGGTGAAGGCATGTACAGAGCATCAGATTGGGGAAGAGCAGTGTGGTTTCAGAAGTGGTAGAGGATGTGTGGATCAGGTGTTTGCTTTGAAGAATGTATGTGAGAAATACTTAGAAAAGCAAATGGATTTGTATGTAGCATTTATGGATCTGGAGAAGGCATATGATAGAGTTGATAGAGATGCTCTGTGGAAGGTATTAAGAATATATGGTGTGGGAGGCAAGTTGTTAGAAGCAGTGAAAAGTTTTTATCGAGGATGTAAGGCATGTGTACGTGTAGGAAGAGAGGAAAGTGATTGGTTCTCAGTGAATGTAGGTTTGCGGCAGGGGTGTGTGATGTCTCCATGGTTGTTTAATTTGTTTATGGATGGGGTTGTTAGGGAGGTAAATGCAAGAGTCTTGGAAAGAGGGGCAAGTATGAAGTCTGTTGGGGATGAGAGAGCTTGGGAAGTGAGTCAGTTGTTGTTCGCTGATGATACAGCGCTGGTGGCTGATTCATGTGAGAAACTGCAGAAGCTGGTGACTGAGTTTGGTAAAGTGTGTGGAAGAAGAAAGTTAAGAGTAAATGTGAATAAGAGCAAGGTTATTAGGTACAGTAGGGTTGAGGGTCAAGTCAATTGGGAGGTGAGTTTGAATGGAGAAAAACTGGAGGAAGTGAAGTGTTTTAGATATCTGGGAGTGGATCTGTCAGCGGATGGAACCATGGAAGCGGAAGTGGATCATAGGGTGGGGGAGGGGGCGAAAATTTTGGGAGCCTTGAAAAATGTGTGGAAGTCGAGAACATTATCTCGGAAAGCAAAAATGGGTATGTTTGAAGGAATAGTGGTTCCAACAATGTTGTATGGTTGCGAGGCGTGGGCTATGGATAGAGTTGTGCGCAGGAGGATGGATGTGCTGGAATGAGATGTTTGAGGACAATGTGTGGTGTGAGGTGGTTTGATCGAGTAAGTAACGTAAGGGTAAGAGAGATGTGTGGAAATAAAAAGAGCGTGGTTGAGAGAGCAGAAGAGGGTGTTTTGAAATGGTTTGGGCACATGGAGAGAATGAGTGAGGAAAGATTGACCAAGAGGATATATGTGTCGGAGGTGGAGGGAACGAGGAGAAGAGGGAGACCAAATTGGAGGTGGAAAGATGGAGTGAAAAGGATTTTGTGTGATCGGGGCCTGAACATGCAGGAGGGTGAGAGGAGGGCAAGGAATAGAGTGAATTGGAGCGATGTGGTATACAGGGGTTGACGTGCTGTCAGTGGATTGAATCAAGGCATGTGAAGCGTCCGGGGTAAACCATGGAAAGCTGTGTAGGTATGTATATTTGCGTGTGTGGACGTGTGTATGTACATGTGTATGGGGGGGGTTGGGCCATTTCTTTCGTCTGTTTCCTTGCGCTACCTCGCAACCGCGGGAGACAGCGACGAGGTATAAAAAAAAAAAAAAAAAAAGATATAATATTGTCAAGCCTTACATAACCCTTAAGTTTTACTGGTCAGGCTTTGTAGAAATGAAGAGCTGCTGAAATGGTTTACCCATGTAGTATAGTTGGAGGAGGAGGAATAAGAATGAAGTCATTGGATATATGCATGGATGAAAGTTCTTTAAAATGGTGAGGCTTTATGTAATACATGGCATTTGATTTGCTTATCAATAAAGTTTATGGAGTTACAGTTGAAAGTACAAGAAGAGATGACCTTGGAAGAGATGGATAGATGAAGTGAGAGAATTCATCAGAGTTGAAGGTATTTCAAATGAGGATACCAGAAGAATGACTTTGAACTGGGTAGAATGGTACCATTTTCTGAAAGGGTATTGTGGATGGAAATACTCATCTTATTTCATGGAGATCATGAAATAAGGGAAGTAGTAGGTGACAATAAAGGGGTGATTCTTACTTGCAAGAATATGTGAAGATGAGAAGACAGTGGAAAAAGTGTTTATATCTATTAGAACTTTGTGTTGGAATGACCAGGGATTAGGTTGCAGAACATGGTGAAAAATTTTTGTTGTTAACTACAGTGGAATGTGATTGACAATTGTTAAGTGATTCTTTATAGGATACTGCATTAGAGCATATTGTAGGCTGCACACGTGGAGTTTTTAAGTGTAAGCCACATCTCAAGGTAATTTGGAAGGTCAGAGTTTAAAGTCAGGATGTTTTGGTTCAAACAAAGCCAAAATTTGCTTTAACTGATACTAATCTTTTGTTCACTGTAACACATTGATCGTGCATTGATGATGGAAAATAGTTGGAGGAAGGGATGAGTGCTGTTTTGGAGGCTCTGTGTACCTGAATTACCTCACTGAATTGGGAATGGCATGACAATGGTAGATGCAGTTCTTATTTTTGTGATTTTATTTACAGTTTGAGGATTCTAGACCAGTGAAATCATATTGATTAATCATATCGAAATATCAGTCAAGCCTGTTGACCATCCCTTGTCTTATAGGAAGTTTGCTCTTGGATTTATATTGGATTTGTGTCTAAATAACTTTGCCAGAATTTTAAAGTGTGCCACAGTATGATTAAAACATGTTTAAGATACAGAATTTCTTGCTTGGTAGAATAATCCATATACTAAAATGTCAAATGATATTTATCCTTCCTTTGTTTTGATCTTTTCAGTAACAATCTCAAGCATCACAGAAAAATGTAAGTGAAACTTATACTGTATTATTTTTTATATAGATTGAGAGTATTTTAACATTAGAAAATTTTTGATTGAAATAGTAAGATTCATTAATCATTCATTGTAAAATGAAGGTTATTTATGCGATTTAAACTTTTTAGACTTTAGTACTTATTTTGAAATATATGTTATATTCATGTTCATATTGATTTGATATTTGATACTCAGAAAAGTTGGTATGTCATATGGGATTTAGTGGACACAAGTTTTGAACTCACACAGAGGGATTATACTCTCCTGAGTTCTTTATGTAATTTTCTTTTTGCCAGTAATTTGTATGTCCCCCTTTTCTATCTGTGGCTTATTTAGACCACAGTAATTATTGTGGATGTCCATCTTATTTCTTATTGTAGGATTTTTCAAGACTTTTTTTGAAATCATGGAAGAAAAGTAGGTTATTAGTTTAAGAATGAAGTTCAGTGAATGATTCACAGAAGTCATACTTGCATATTAGATATACATAATCATTTCTTACGTCCTTGTTTATAGAGTTTTCAGAAATGCAGAAGTAGGAAAGATTTTATTGATTATATCCTTGTTATCCTGGGGATAGTGGAGAATGAAAACTTTGTATTCCCTGCATGTTGTGGTTTTTTAAAGTTGAAACTGATGAAAGAGCCATGTTAAGAGTGCTCATCCTCCTTGAAAGCTCAGGTTTAGGTGTCTGAATTTGTGTGTATGTAACCAAGATAAGAAGGGAGAGGTAGTATGCTTGATAAGAAAAACTTGAATGTTGTGGCTCTTGAGTGAAACAGCTCAAGGGTAAAGCAAAAGAAAGGTTTGGAAATGTTTTAGGATAAAGTCAGGGATGAATGTGATGATGAAAACAAAGAAAGGGGTAGCACTTTTGCAGGAGTAGAGATAATGAGTGAAAGGAAGTGAGCCATAGATTGGTGAAAGTGGATTATATGAGAGGTGAATGATTCTTAATGCTTATGCATGTGGAAGTGAGAGGAGTGAGGAAGAGAGATGAGTGTTTTTGCCACTAGGGATTGGGTATTAGTGATTGATTTGAATGCAGAAGTGGGTAATGCGACTGTTTAGGGCATCAGTGTTTGAATGTATAAGATTACTGACAATGATGTATAGATGTGAGGCATGGGCTTCAGATGAGAAAGTGAGCAATATGGTGAATGTTTGATGATCATTTGTGTGAGGAGGGGTGATTGAATAAGAAATGATAGGTTAAGAAGGACATTTGGTAATAAGAATGGTATGGTTGAGAGAACTACAGAGGACATATGGAGAGAATGAGTAATCAGAGGTAGACAGATAGGGTACATAGATCAGAAGTGGAGGGGACAAGGAGAAAAAGGAGGCCATATTGGAGTTAAAAGGATGGATTGAAATGGTTTTAAGTGCATGGGGCCTGAACATACAGGAAGGTTTAAGGTGTGTACTAGATAGAGTGAATTGGAGCAATATGGTGCATAGGGGGTCGTATGAAGTGGTCATTGGAAACCATGGAAAGGTTTGTAGGGCCTGGTTATAGTTTGGTGGCTGTAGTTCTGATGCATTACATATGATGTCTCTCATCATAAAGCAGATGGACACCTTCCTTGAAGGTTTATCAGAGCAGCTAGGTTGAACAGCATATGATAGATCTAGACCTGTAGAACTGAGCAGCCTTGTAAACTCGGCCTTCAAAAGGGAAGTTTGATGGTTCATTTTCTTGCAAAGGAGGTAGGACATTCCCAGTCAAGGAAGGACAATTTAGATGTTGTTCTCAGATTATAGTGACTAGTTTTGTGGATACTGGTAGAATATCTTGTCCTGCTTTCCATTTATTAATTGTTGTGATAACTCATACTATGAAACAAGGTTTAACTCTGCTCATTTGGGCTTTAAAAACCACATTTGTTCCAACTCTTTGTAATTACTCTTTGCACCAGGTTACGGTGGTTGATGTATTTTAAGAATATCTCTAGGTCATGTGTTCCCTGTTCAATGTCATACTTGGTATAGTGTTCACATACTGTTTGTGTGTTTAATTCTATGTGAAAGTGATAAATTATAAATTTTTCTTGAATTTTGCTGACCATAGCTAACTTATTGTTATGTATTTCAGGTTTTTATCTAGTTGTGTACCATATTTTGTTGGTGCTGTTTTTGTGGGCGTATTGGCAGACTATATTTACAGAAATTGGCATTGTTCCCAAACAGGTAAGTGAATGAGTAAGTGAAGAATTTTCATTTTTCAATAGCATTCATTTATTTATTTTATTTTATTTTGCTCTGTCGCTGTCTCCTGCATTAGCGAGGTAGCGCAAGGAAACAGACGAAAGAATGGCCTAACCCACCCACATACACATGTATATACATACATGTCCACACACGCAAATATACATATATATACACACACAGACATATACATATATACACATGTACATAATTCACACTGTCTGCCTTCATTCATTCCCATCGCCACCCTGCCACACCTGAAATAACAACCCCCTCCCCCCTCATGTGCGTGAGGTAGTGCTTGGAAAAGACAACAAAGGCCACGTTCGTTCACACTCAGTCTCTAGCTGTCATGTAATAATGCACTGAAACCACAGCTCATAAACATCAAAAGGATTTTGACAGAAGTAATGACTTTTCATGTTTCTTAATTTCACTTATTTATGATTATCCAGGATCAAAATCAGTAAAAGAGTCCTGCATTACCATGGACCTTTCTGAATACTCCTGCTGCTTAAGGTTGTGCCACTTCCAGTAACAGGGAAATTTAGCCTCCTTTGGAGAGAAAAGTTCTTTGAAGAGTGCACAACCAATCAAGCAGCCTCGCCAACTTTGACTATTCACTCATGGTGTAACCTCAAACAGGTGTAGGGGGTAATACATTTTATTTTATGGGGCCTAGATGTGGATAGGGAGCTGTGGTTTCATTGCATTTAGCATGACATTTATAGAATGATGTGAGTAGATGTGGCCTGTCTTTGTCTGTTTCTTGGCACTGCCTCACTGTCACAGGAGGTGGCAATGCTGTTTCCTATGGGGTGGGGTGGCACTAGCAGTGCATAAAAGCAAGCAATATGAATATGTACATGTTTATATATGTATTTATATGTATATTTAAGGCATGTGTAAACGAGGATGAAGAGAGGAGGATTGGTTCCCAGTGAAGGTCGGTCGATGGCAGGGGTGTGTGATGTTCCCATGGTTTTTTAATTTGTTCATGGATGGGATGGTTAGGGAGGTAAATGCAAGAGTTTTGGAGAGAGGGGTAAGTATGCAGTCTGTTGGGGATGAGATGGCCCGGGAAGTGAGTCAATTGTTGTTCGCTGATGATACAGCACTCGTAGCTGATTCCAGTGAGAAGCTGCAAAGTTGGTGACTGAGTTTGAAAAAGTTTGTTAGAGGAGGAATTTAAAGGAAAATGTGAATAAAAGCAAGGTTATTAGGTTCATCAGGGTTAAGGGACAAGTTAGTTGGGATGTTAGTTTGAATGGAGAAAAATTGGAGGAAGTCAAGTGTTTTAGATATCTGGGAGTGGACTTGGCAGGGAATGGAACCATGTAAGCGGAAGTGAGTCATAGGGTGGGGTAGAGGGTGAAGGTTCTAGGAGCAGTGAGGAATTAGTTGAAAGAGAGAATTTTATCTTAGAAAGCAAAACTGAGTATGTTTGAAGGATTAGTAGTTCCAACAATATAATATGATTGCGAGGCATGGGCTATAGATAGGGTTATGTGGAGGAGGATAAATGTGTTTGAAATGAAATGTTTGAGGACAATATGTGGTGTAAGGTGGCTTGATTGTGTAAGTAATTAGAGGGTAAGAGAATGTGTGGTAATAAAAAGAGTGTGGTTGAGAGAGCAGCAGAGGATGTGTTGAAATGGCTTGGATATATGGAGAGAATGAGTGAGGAAAGCTTGACAAAGAGGATACACATGTCAGAGGTGGAGGGAACAAGGAGAAGTGGCAGACCAAATTGAAGGTGGAAGGATGGAGTGGAAAAGATTTTGAGTGATCGGGACCTGAACATGCAGGAAGGGTGAAAGGTGTGTATGGAATAGAGTGAATTGGAACGATGTGGTATATTGGGGTTGACTTCTTTTTAGTGGACTTAACCAGGGCATGTGAAATGTTTGCCATTAACCATGGATAGTTTTGTGGGGCCTGGATGTGGACAGGGAGCTGTGGTTTCATTGCATTACACATGACAGCTAGAGAATGAGTGTGAGCTGATGTGGCCTTTTTTTTGTCTGTTTTCCTGGCGATACCTCGCTGAAGCAGGGGGGCAGCGATGCTGTTTCCTATGGGACGGGGTGGCGACATGAATGGATGAAGACAAGCAAGTATGAATATGTACATGTGTATATATGCATATGTCTGTGTATGTGTATATATATATGTATATGTATATGTATTAATTGGCGGGGTGATTGTTCCCTCCACTTCTGATGCATATATCCTCTTTGTCCTCTATCCTCATGTTCTTAACACTACCTCACTAATATGGGAAATGACAAATATATATGAAATAAAATATATGTGGTTTGATTGACTAAGTAATGAAAGGGTAAAAGATATGTGTGGTAATAAAAAGAGTGGTTGAGAGAGCAGAAGTGGCTTTGTTGAAATGATTTGGACTCGTGAGGATGAGTAAGGAGGATTAACAAAGAGGATGTACGTGTCAAAGATGGAGGGAACGAGGAGAAGTGGGAGACCAGATTAGAGGGGAAAAGATGGAGTGAAAAAGATTTTGAGTGATCGGGGCCTGAACATGCAGGAGGGTGAAAGGCATGCAAGGAATAGAGTGAATTGGAACGATGTGGTATACTGGGGTCGACATGGTGTCAATGGATTGAACCAGGGCATGTGAAGCGTTTGGGGTAAACCATGGAAAGTTCTGTGGGGCCTGGATGTGGAAAGGGAGCTGTGGTTTCGGTGCATTATTACATGACAGCTAGAGACTGAGTGTGAACGAATAGGGCCTTTGTTGTCTTTTCCTAGCACTACCTCACACACATGAGGGGGAAGGATGTTATTCCATGTGTGGCGGGGTGGCGATGGGAATGAATAAAGGCAGACAGTATGAATTATGTACAGGGGTATATATGTATATGTCTGTGTGTGTATATATATGTATACGTTGAGATGTATAGGTATGTATATGTGGTGTGTGTGGACGTGTATGTATATACATGTGTATGTGGGTGGGTTGGGCCATTCTTTCGTCTGTTTCCTTGCACTACCTCGCTAGCGCGGGGGACGGCGGCAGGGCAAAGTGAATAAATAGATAAATATATATAGGGGAGAAAGAATACTTCCCATGTATTCCCTGCATGTTGTAGAAGGCGACTAAAAGGGAAGGGAGTGGGGGGCTGGAAATCCTCCCCTCTCATTTTTTTTTAAATTTTCCAAAAGAAGGAACAGAGAAGGGGGCCATATGAGGATATTCCCTCAAAGGCCCAGTCCTCTGTTCTTAACGCGACCTCGCTAATGCGGGAAATGGCGAATAGTATGAAAAAAAAAAATGTGCATATATGGGCATTTATGTATATATACATGAATGAGAGTGGAGGAGCCATTCTTCATCTGTTTCTTGGTGCTACCTCGCTGATGCAGGAAACAGCAGTTTTGTATAATGAAAATATGAATAATATATATTCTGAACTGAAGTGAGAGGGTTAGGGAAAATGATTTGGTAAACAGAGAAGAGGTAGTAAAAGCTTTGCGGAAGATGAAAGCCGGCAAGGCAGCAGGTGTGGATGGTATTGCAGTGGAATTTATTAAAAAAGGGGGTGACTGTATTATTGACTGGTTGTTAAGGTTATTTAATGTATGTATGACTCATGGTGAGGTGCCTGAGGATTGGCGGAATGCGTGCATAGTGCCATTGTACAAAGGCAAAGGGGATAAGAGTGAGTGCTCAAATTACAGAGGTATAAGTTTGTTGAGTATTCCTGGTAAATTATATGGGAGGGTTTGATTGAGAGGGTGAAGGCATGTACAGAGCATCAGATTGGGGAAGAACAGTGTGGTTTCAGAAGTGGTAGAGGATGTGTGGATCAGGTGTTTGCTTTGAAGAATGTATGTGAGAAATACTTAGAAAAGCAAATGGATATATATGTAGCATTTATGGATCTGGAGAAGGCATATGATAGAGTTGATAGAGATGCTCTGTGGAAGGTGTTAAGAATATATGGTGTGGGAGGCAAGTTGTTAGAAGCAGTGAAAAGTTTTTATCGAGGATGTAAGGCATGTGTACGTGTAGGAAAAGAGGAAAGTGATTGGTTCTCAGTGAATGTAGGTTTGCGGCAGGGGTGTGTGATGTCTCCATGGTTGTTTAATTTGTTTATGGATGGTGTTGTTAGGGAGGTGAATGCAAGAGTTTTGGAAAGAGGGGCAAGTATGAAGTCTGTTGTGGATGAGAGAGCTTGGGAAGTGAGTCAGTTGTTGTTCGCTGATGATACAGCGCTGGTGGCTGATTCATGTGAGAAACTGCAGAAGCTGGTGACTGAGTTTGGTAAAGTGTGTGAAAGAAGAAAGTTAAGAGTTAATGTGAATAAGAGCAAGGTTATTAGGTACAGTAGGGTTGAGGGTCAAGTCAATTGGGAGGTAAGTTTGAATAGAGCAAAACTGGAGGAAGTAAAGTGTTTTAGATATCTGGGAGTGGATCTGGCAAGGGATGGAACCATGGAAGCGGAAGTGGATCATAGGGTGGGGGAGGGGGCGAAAATCCTGGGAGCCTTGAAGAATGTGTGGAAGTTGAGAACATTATCTCGGAAAGCAAAAATGGGTATGTTTGAAGGAATAGTGGTTCCAACAATGTTGTATGGTTGCGAGGCGTGAGCTATGGATAGAGTTGTGCGCAGGAGGATGGATGTGCTGAAAATGAGATGTTTGAGGACAATGTGTGGTGTGAGGTGGTTTGATCGAGTAAGTAACGTAAGGGTAAGAGAGATGTGTGGAAATAAAAAGAGCGTGGTTGAGAGAGCAGAAGAGGGTGTTTTGAAATGGTTTGGGCACATGGAGAGAAAGAGTGAGGAAAGATTGACCAAGAGGATATATGTGTCGGAGGTGGAGGGAACGAGGAGAAGTGGGAGACCAAATTGGAGGTGGAAAGATGGAGTGAAAAAGATTTTGTGTGATTGGGGCCTGAACATGCAGGAGGGTGAAAGGAGGGCAAGGAATAGAGTGAATTGGATCGATGTGGTATACCGGGGTTGACGTGCTGTCAGTGGATTGAATCAGGGCATGTGAAGCGTCTGGGGTAAACCATGGAAAGCTGTGTAGGTATGTATATTTGCATGTGTGGATGTATGTATATACATGTGTATGGGGGTGGGTTGGGCCATTTCTTTCGTCTGTTTCCTTGCGCTACCTCGCAAACGCGGGAGACAGCGACAAAGCAAAAAAAAAAAAAAAAAAAAAAATATTCTGAACTTCATTGTCAGAATTTATAGATATATTTAGGGTACTGTTACTAAGTATGTCACTTTATCAGTGTCATTTTTCATTCCCTACTGCAAAGCAGGGGGCAGATTGGTTTGTTTTTGACCATATGCAGTTACATATTTTTACTGTACAAAGAGGGAGTTTTACACTTGGAGGGGCCATTTTCTTGAACATTTTCCTCTGTTCATAAAACTTTTCAAATTTCTGTACATTGTCTGCTTTTAACATTTCTATATTCATTTTGATCCCTCATTCACCACATTTATATTACTTCACATCTGTCTTGACAAGTTTTTAGCTTAATTTCATGTTGTGTCCTGTGGTTGTACTATTTCTACAAATGTCTAAAAGTTCTTATTGTCTACATCATCAAACTGTTTCAGAAACTTAAAGGTTAGAATCGAGCACCCCTCTTTCTTCATTCTTCCAAGGTGGGAAAATTTAAGGCCTCTGTCCTTTCCATGTGACTCAGCTCACGTAATTTATATACCATCTTTGTTGCTCATCTCTGTTAGCTTTTTGTGTTTTTAGGTGCAGTCGCCAAACTTGGGAAATTGTAGTTTTGGCCTTGAGTAAAATGTGAACAGCTTGCTGAATGTTTATTTATCCTTGAACTTGAATGAAATGTTAATATTTGCCAGCAAATGGTTGGTCTGATTAACTATTCCCTTAAGGTGGAACTCTGGTGACAGGATAGGAATGATATTGACTCCCAAGTCTTTCTCTTACATAGATTCGTGCTGCTAGTTGATCATCATATCCAGACTTTCATTTGCTGTGACCCATCTTTATTCCTTTTCATTCACTCCATTTGAATTTTATCAATCATGTATCAGACCAACTTTAGGTTGATGCAATCTTCCATGCTATGCACTTACCTCATGACCTTTGAAATCTCCTGTTTGTATTATACAGGGAAGGAGTTTTACACTCATAGGGCCCATCTCTTGAACAGTCTTTAT
Organism: Panulirus ornatus; assembly: GCF_036320965.1. Classification (NCBI taxonomy): domain Eukaryota; kingdom Metazoa; phylum Arthropoda; class Malacostraca; order Decapoda; family Palinuridae; genus Panulirus; species Panulirus ornatus. The sequence continues at coordinate 13,012,290 of NC_092288.1, read as the reverse complement.
CATTCATCTTTTGAATGAATGTTCTGTGTAATGACCATATCCTTAGTCACTCTTTTCCATTTAAACACCTTTCTTATACTTTAGAAATACAAATTTTGTACCTGGTTTTGTGTTATGTCCCCTACTTGCTTTTTAAACAAGTTTCTCTATTAATTTCACATAATGTCCTCTGGTTGCTCTATCCCTTTATCTCAGATAACTGTCCACTAACCACATTATTGGTCTTTTTTAAAAACATGAAGCTTATGATCATGTCTCTATGAGCTCATAAGGTTCAATTTAGCTGTGTTGCTGAACTGCAGCTGAGTTACGAGACATCTCAAATATTAGTTGACATTGGCAAGGACTATGCAGTAGCATCATCTTGAACAGTTGGACGAGATCAAAGTGATGGTTAAAGTCATTGTGTTTAGTCCCTCTTGATAGGTTGTGGATGAGAGAGAGAGAACAGCAGTGCATGTTCATTTCTTTCCCTTCTTTATTTTTCTCTCTTTTGTAGTAGATAAGGTAGAAGACAAGGCAGGGAGTTTAGGAAGAGTGACATTTATGAAAGTGTGCTTGAGTTCAGGTACAGGGAGTACGTATGTCCAGAGTTGATGAAGATTATAGAGATGATAGCTGGAAGATTGCATAAAGATACTATTTATCTAATTACTGGATACTGAATGGGGAGGGAGTTGTACACTTGTTAGGCCCCATATCTTGAACATTCTCTACTGTCATGCATTTTCTTTAACCTATGGAAAGATGGAGTGAAAAAGATTTTGAGTGATCGGGGCCTGAACATGCAGGAGGGTGAAAGGCGTGCAAGGAATAGAGTGAATTGGAACGATGTGGTATATCGGGGTCAACGTGCTGTCAATGGATTGAACCAGGGCATGTGAAGCGTCTGGGGTAAACCATGGAAAGTTCTGTGAGGCCTGGATGTGGAAAGGGAGCTGTGGTTTCGGTGCATTATTACATGACAGCTAGAGACTGAGTGTGAACAAATGGGGCCTTTGTTGTCTTTTTCTAGCACTATCTTGCACACATGAGGGGAGAGGGGGTTGTTATTCCATGTGTGGTGGGGTGGCGATGGGAATAAATAAAGGCAGACAGTATGAATTATGTACATGTGTATATGTGTATATGTCTGTTTGTGTATATATATATATATGTGTACATCGAGATGTATAGGTATGTATATTTGCGTGTGTGGATGTGTATGTATATACATGTGTATGTGGGTGGGTTAGGCCATTCTTTCGTCTGTCTCCTTGCACTACCTCGCTAACACGGGAGACAGCGACAAAGCTAAATAATAAAAAAAAATAATGCTGTCTTTATGTGTATTTGTGTGTGTGCATGTATAAATGTACTAATATGTCTGTGTCTGTTTTTCATTATGTCTTTGTATGTCTCAAGGTTTTTAAAGTTTTTTGTTACCTACATTTCATGGTATCTTATGGTAAGTCTGATGACCCAAGAAGATTCTCCAAACTGTTTTGTTGTGAGTTACCAGCCTTTAGACCCAACATTTACATACTTTTTTGGATCAAACCTTCATTGTACTCTTCTGTGGTATTCCTACTTTTGTACCCAGCTGAAGTAGTCATTCATGAAGTGTAAAACTATTTATTTTGCATAATCAGTTTAGATTACCACCTGGTGAACTGGACCGCTATGAGTCAGCAGAGTCAGACGAAGTGAGACGGGACGTCTTGGAGAGGTTTATACAGAGGCAAAATCTTCCTGTCTACAACCGCACCATGACAGGTGGTAAGCTTTGATAGTTTACTGTGAAGTTTCTTACAAATTTATATATTTTTTATTCAATGTGGGATAGAATCTTTTGGATACTTTGAATTCGATTGACCAGTTTTATATATCTGCTCGTTCACATCATATTTCAAATTTGTGTTGGTGGCATGTTTATAATCATTCTCACATATATCATGTAATAACCACATCTTGTATACATTGCACCTGAGTTGTTAAAGACCTTGTCAGAATGCTCAGATGATGTTGCAGAGAAATCTCTGTATTGTTTTGGCTGTCATACATGTAAGGTATATTGGTAGAGAATGAGAATTGCATTAGCCTCAGTACAAGGAAGACAACAGAAATTAGGAGAGCAGAAAGCTAAAAATGAAATATAGCAGTAAAAGATTTAAAACAGATTAAAAGTCTTGTTAGAATGAAGTGTGAGAATGTTTGTATTGCAATTGTTATATCATTACCTGTGATGTTGTAGGGTTGCCCCAAAGAATGCTTTTCAGATACTTTTCCTCACAGGTTTTTTTAACATTCCTCCTTGTAAACATGTATATCATTTATTCATCTCATTGTGTTTACCAATCAATATCTTCATCTAATCCCACAACTGAATAGCTCATCATCTTTAACATTCTTCTTTGTAAACACATAGCTCATTTATTCAGTATGAGTCTCATTATGTTTGTATACCTATCATTTTTTTTTTTTTTTGTATACCTCGTCGCTGTCTCCCGCGTTTGCGAGGTAGCGCAAGGAAACAGACGAAAGAAATGGCCCAACCCCCCCCCATACACATGTACATACACACGTCCACACACGCAAATATACATACCTACACAGCTTTCCATGGTTTACCCCGGACGACTCACATGCCTTGATTCAATCCACTGACAGCACGTCAACCCCTGTATACCACATCGCTCCAATTCACTCTATTCCTTGCCCTCCTTTCACCCTCCTGCATGTTCAGGCCCCGATCACACAAAATCCTTTTCACTCCATCTTTCCACCTCCAATTTGGTCTCCCTCTTCTCCTCGTTCCCTCCACCTCCGACACATATATCCTCTTGGTCAATCTTTCCTCACTCATTCTCTCCATGTGCCCAAACCATTTCAAAACACCCTCTTCTGCTCTCTCAACCACGCTCTTTTTATTTCCACACATCTCTCTTACCCTTACGTTACTTACTCGATCAAACCACCTCACACCACACATTGTCCTCAAACATCTCATTTCCAGCACATCCATCCTCCTGCGCACAACTCTATCCATAGCCCACGCCTCGCAACCATACAACATTGTTGGAACCACTATTCCTTCAAACATACCCATTTTTGCTTTCCGGGATAATGTTCTCGACTTCCACACATTTTTCAAGGCTCCCAAAATTTTCGCCCCCTCCCCCACCCTATGATCCACTTCCACTTCCATGGTTCCATCCGCTGACAGATCCACTCCCAGATATCTAAAACACTTCACTTCCTCCAGTTTTTCTCCATTCAAACTCACCTCCCAATTGACTTGACCCTCAACCCTACTGTACCTAATAACCTTGCTCTTATTCACATTTACTCTTAACTTTCTTCTTCCACACACTTTACCAAACTCCGTCACCAGCTTCTGCAGTTTCTCACATGAATCTGCCACCAGCGCTGTATCATCAGCGAACAACAACTGACTCACTTCCCAAGCTCTCTCATCCACAACAGACTTCATACTTGCCCCTCTTTCCAAGACTCTTGCATTTACCTCCCTAACAACCCCATCCATAAACAAATTAAACAACCATGGAGACATCACACACCCCTGCCGCAAACCTACATTCACTGAGAACCAATCACTTTCCTCTCTTCCTACACGTACACATGCCTTACATCCTCGATAAAAACTTTTCACTGCTTCTAACAACTTGCCTCCCACACCATATATTCTTAATACCTTCCACAGAGCATCTCTATCAACTCTATCATATGCCTTCTCCAGATCCATAAATGCTACATACAAATCCATTTGCTTTTCTAAGTATTTCTCACATACATTCTTCAAAGCAAACACCTATCATTATCTTCATGTAATCCCACAGCTGAATAACTCATCATCTTTACAGTCTTGACCGCCTTATTACTCCATTATTAATCAATTTTTCTATAATTACTTATCATCAATGAATTTCCTTTTTCCTTGGTATTTTCACAATTGGTAGGTAGTAGTTGGAAGGGCAACCACTGACCAGGGAGGTATATTACCAGTTTTACTCACCTTGGTATCAGGTGGGCCTGTGATGCTACTAAGTAAGCCAGGGCTTCAATAGTTGTCAGGTTGTACTCCTTTAACCTAGGTAGCTGTCTTTTCTTTCTGGCTCTTCCACACATAACACATGACAACACTTAACTCACACAACTAATTCTTCCAAACACCAGATTTTTCTGTTGTGAGTGCTATGTGTTAGCCCTGCCTTTTGACAAAATGTTTGGAGCAACACATAGAAGGAGTAGGTAGGAACATCAGACAGGAGCATTGGGTAGAACCTTTTGGTAGAAGTACTAGGCAGGAACATTAGCTTGAAGCATCAGGTAGAAGTAGTTGGATTGAATATTAAGTAGACACAGGTAATAGTAGTTGGTGGGAACATTAGGGAGTACGTGGTGTAACATGATAGAATGCCAACACTGCTTCCCAAAGTACCTCCCATTCCTCACCCACTCCCTTAGCTTCATTTACTCTCATCTTTTGCCATTCTACACTCCATCTCCCCTAGTATTTCTTCACACAAATGTCTTTTCCAAGGCCACTTACTTTCTTCACCCGCTTCTCACCTATATCAGTTTCTTGTTTTCTGTAAACCTCTTCAAACCTTCACCCTCGCCTCCACTTGGTAATGATCAGACATCCCGCCAGCTGCCCCTCTCAGCACATTCATATCCAAGAATCTCAATTTTGCCTGCTTATGTCCCTCTTTTTAACCCAGGTAAACTCAATCACCAGCTCTTTTCAGCATTCACCTCCACAAGCTGTTTGCCATTTCCATTCACCTTAATGAACACCCTATACCCCCCAATCATACCTTTAACTGCCACATTATTCACATTTACATTTAAATCACCCACCACAAACCCCACTTTTTATATCAAAACTATTGAGACAACTTACCCTGCTGTTCCATAAACACTTGTCTCATATTGTCTTTCTTTTCATGGCCAGGTGCATAATTACTAATAATCACCCATCTCTCTCAGTCCACTTTCATTTTTACCCACATCATTCTAGAGCTCACTCACACATTTTTGTACATTCTGTAACTCTTGCTTCAGCAGTAATGCTACCCCTTCCTTAGCTTTTATCCTTACACCAACCCTGAACTTTACTCCTAAAACATTCTCAAATGATTCTGGAGTTTCTGGAATTATAATGATAATGATACAGATATCCCCTGCTTAATGATGTATCAGTATATGAAGTTTTGCATATATGTTGTTCAGGAAAGAAAATAATAATACAGATAAGATAAAGTTGACACAAAAGGGAATTAAGTTGCAGTAAATGCACATGGCAGTAGTGAGCAATCACTTTAGTAAATGACCATTTGTGAGCAAGTGGTACCACAAAGATATGTTGGGAGACAGTGTTGAATGTTTTACTGAGATCTGTTGCCGCTGTTACTTTGTAAGAGGCACAGAACAGAATGTTTGCATCCCTATAGAAATCAACCATGACCTTTGTAAAGCCTGACCCATAGATGAATCCATCCTGCATCCTCTCATTACCCTGAGTAAACAATCACTCCCTATCAACAAATCACCAACCACTTGAGATATCACATGATGATGTACAGATGATATTCGCTCCCCTTATCACGAATATCGATGCAAAGGCCTTACACAAACTAAATGCCTTCAGAACACTTTAAACAAGAACACCAATCCCTCAGTGTCCTCTACAAACAATGCATGTGATCTGCCTTAAAAAGAGTTTCACCTGCTTGCTCACCCATCATTTCAGAAGCAAACATGAAAGATGTACAAACTGCACAAAATATAGTGCTCAGAACAATCACTGATTGCTCATCAAGCACATATATTAAACATCTGCATTACAAAACATAGATAGTTCCAGTACAATCCCACCTCACCATGCTTGGTACAGTTTTATGCAGCAACACTACCCTCCTCACATGGAAGCAACTTCATGTGAAAACCATCCACCAATCTCCTTTTGGAAATAGAGATCATCCCAGATTCACATAGCAAACTATAGTAACAGGTCCTCCCACCTTCAAGCAAACATACTTTTCCTATTAGAATGATGCAAGAAACAGTCAACAATTACCACACCTCCTCCACCACAGTCTTAAATTCCATTCCCCCTGATGTACATGAACCTGGAACTACACTCCCTAGACATGTGAAAGTCACACTTTTTGTCTACTGTGGATACTACCCATTCTTCAACATTACAAATATTAATATAACACATCACAGGACCTCCCCATGCCCAAGTTGTAATATCCACACTGAAGATCCTGAACACTGGCCACTTACTCTTGAACTTCTCTGAGTTCACCTCACCAAAACAAACATACAGTATGATACAGCTTGACCTATGATCCCTTTTGTTGGATGTAGCTGATTTTCTAGGTGCTGAAAGAGCCCCATAAAAGGGTTATTAAGTATCCCAGGAGTTAGGGGAGAAAGAATGCACTCATGCTTTTATTACTGCTGCTTTATTTGTGCTGTTTTATTATAATACTCTTGTTGGGTAAAAGTCCTGTTCAAGAACAGTCAGGATGCATAGGTCTCTTTTGTCTGAGCTGTGTGCTTAGCCAGTGGTTAGAGCAAGTGTTTGTTGATCAGTGTACAACCTCTCAGTACCTTGGGCTACCAGTTTTGAGTGTTCTCCAGACTGCCAAATTTACTGCAGTATGGTTGATTTATTTATCTTATTTTTGCATACTTTTGTTTGCACAAGAAGCCCATAATGTCTGAAAAAGACCTGGAGGTGCTAATGTTGATTGTGTGGGCAGTCATTCGAAAGCAACAGTTTGGATGTGAAAATGCAGAGTATATGGCATATTGGAGTTCTTTATGTTCATTTCCAGCACTGTGGTTGATATATTTTTATTTGCAATAGGCCCTTAATGTCTGGAAAAAGGCTTGCAGACATTAGTGTTGGTAATGTGGGCTAGCATTTAGCAAAATGAAATAGTTTGGGTGCGAAAATGTAGTTTTTAAGACATGATTGGATCCTGACATCCTTATTCACTGCAGCATGGTTGGTTTATTTATTGTATTTTTGCCCATTTTTGTGTTTGCAAGAGGCCTATCATGTTTGGAAAAAGGCCTTTAGGTCTTAGCATTGGTATTATGGGCAAGTATTAAGGGAAAAGCAACAGTTTGGATGTGAAAATACATACAGGTATACTGCCGAATTTCTGGCAACTGATAGTTCGGCATCTCCTTTAGTCCAGACAAAATTACATGAGGGAACTTGAAATTACCACAGCCACGAGACTACTTTACTGGGCAGCCACAGATGGTCTTGTGTGTAGGGTGCGCTTATTTACATTCTTTACACTGCACTTGTTGATGGTGATACCACAATTCTGTGAGATTCTTAGCTTATTTTGCTTAAATTTAACCCTAGCTATGGCTTCTAAGACATATGAGAGTGTCAGTTGTGGTGTCAAGTGTAAACACCAGTCCATATCGATCGAAGATTAAGTAGAACTGTTGAAAAAAAATGGACCGTGGTGTTTCGGTGTGTAAGCTGTGTGACACCTACAGTATTGGTTCAACTGTTTCTGATATAAAGAAGCAAAGGGAGAAACTATTGAAATTCTATGCAGACAGCGATTCCAAGAAGCAAATGATGATTAGAAAAACTATGAAAGATGGTAAGAGTACTGAGCACAATCGAGTGATGATGGAATGGTTTTGACAGGGTTGGAGTGATGGGGTGGGAAGGATGACTTCTAAGATTCAAGAAGAGTCATGGATTTCCATGAAGAAAGTGCGCAGAGAAAAGCGATCTGCAGACCACGAAGGAGCTGCCAAGTATGTGGATGAATTTGCAAAACTCGTAGCTGACAAGCACCTTAGTCCTGAGCAGGTGTATAATGCAGATGAAACTGCATTATTTTGGCAATGCACACCTAGGAAAACACTGACAACAGAAGACGAAGAAGACCCCACAGGATTCAAACAATATAAGGACAGGCTTACCATCTTAGGGTGCTCAGACATTTAATATTTGTTTGATTTAAATTTCTAGCAGTCCATGGTATACTTTAGACACATGGGAAACATATAATTAGTGGGTTAGAGGTGTGTTGATGAATTATTATTATGTGACGATAGTTGGTCCAGCAGAATGGTTAATCTGGCTAGGCTTTGGAACCAAGAGTGCTGCAAATTGGTAGTGTACCTGTATTATGTGTTGAGGCTCTTGTTTGTTTTCACACTGGTTGAATTGTTTATCATATGTTTGTTTATGTTTGGGTGTGCAGGAGATCTATTATGTCTGGAAAAAGGTCTACAGGTATTAGTGTTGGTAATGTGGTCAACCATTCAAGGTAAAGTAATAGATTGGGTGCAAAAAATGCATTTTATAAGGTGTACAAATGGTGGTTGTCATGTTATTGAAAGTTATTTTAGTTATTTAGAGATTGATTTAGAGCATTATTGTATGTGCTCTAACTTCATTTGTGTTATTACCAATATCCCAGTAAAGCCATTATATATCATTTATAGGTGAGCAGTGTTGCTGTCTTTACACATCTCCATTTGAGCCATGCTGTAATTACCTTGTTTAGCTTTCTTTTTAAGGGCTCCTGGCATTAATCAAGGAATCTGTGTTTTTGTGATGTATCTCCTCTCTGTTGCATGTGGCAAGAGGGTTTTGGAGTGGAAGGACTAGAAATTCTTCCTTTCTGTTGTATGATTTTTTAAATGGAACAGAACAAAGATTTTTCCTGAAAGGCACAGTTGTATGTTTTTGTTGCTCCATGCCGATATAGAAAAGGCTGGTATGTTTATGGAAAAAAAATATATTTCTGGAGGAGAGTGAAAGGTGTGCACAGGATAGGGTAAATTGGAGGGATTTGGTATATAGGGGTTGATGTGCTGTCATTGGGCTATACCAGGGCATGCTAAGTGGCCAGGGAAAGCCATGGAAATGTCTGTGAGGTATGATTGTGGATAGGAGGCTGTGGTTTTGTTGTATGACACATGACACCTTGAGAATGGATGTAAATGAATATTGCCTTTCTTCATCTGATCCTGATGCTGCCTTGTTGATTCTAAAAATGCATATCAGGTATGAAAAATATTTCTTATTTGCTTATTATTCATGTATATTTGTTGGGCATGTATCTTTGTAAAGGTCCAGAGATGGTATAGTCTTTACGGCACTGTTAGATTTGTGGAGTTTGCAGACAAATTAAATGGGTTAATTTTCTTTTCTTCAGACATTCGTTACTGTGATAAATGTGTGCAGATCAAACCAGACAGATGCCACCATTGTTCTGTATGTGGTGTGTGTGTTTTAAAACTGGATCATCATTGTCCATGGGTCAACAATTGTGTTGCCTTCACAAACTACAAATTCTTCATCTTATTCCTTGGGTATGCCCTCTTGTACTGCCTCTTCATTGGAGCCACGACCATACAGTACTTCATTAGGTTTTGGAAGGTAAGTACAAGTTTCTACAGTAGATTAGTACTTGCTTTGCTTTGATATAGGAAGAAGGGAGAGTGTTGTGTGTGTGGGTGCTGTATAAGCCATTTTTATATCATTGTAGGTCTGACCCAATTTGATGAGCAAATAAAATGTGGTAGAAGTTTAATTTTAAAGATTGTTTTTAACTTAAACCACTGTACTTCTGATAATATTTTAAGAAAAAAAAGAATTAAAGAGAATGATATGGTATATTGAGATAATATTACGGAAGTAATTGAATTAAAGGTTATATGGATGATATGATTATTATGTAGTTGCTTTTGCAGAAGTCTAGGGAGAGATTTAATGTTGCAATATGTAAGAAAGATTACATTTCTTATCCAGATCTTTATGTTTATGTTGCCTGAAGGGTCTTGAGTGACTTGGTGTGAAGTTGATGCTTTATGAGGAAAATTAGGAATATGTTCGCAGTGAGAATTTTAATTGTTGCTTTACCTGATATATATTTTCAGATAAATCGTATTTAGTGCTTCTAATTTATTTATTTCTTAAATTGTTTTGTATTATACTTGATTGCTGTTTCTCCCGTCAGTGAGGTAGCACCAGGGAACAGACGAAGAACGACCCATCTACTCATATACACACATTTATACATACACACACATACCCGTACATATACATATCAACATATACATACATGTACCCAGACATATACATGTATACATGTGTATATATTCATACTGGCTTTCCTTCATCCATTCCTGGCACCATCCTGCCCCACAGTAAACAGCTTCACCACCCCCTGCATCAGCGAGGAGCGACAGGAAAACAGACAAAAAAGGCCACATTCGTTCACACTCACTCTCTAGCTATCATGTGTGATGCACCGAAACCACAGCTCCCTGTTCACATCCAGGCCCCACAGACTTTTCCATGGTTTGCCTCAGACATTTCACTTGCCCTGGTTCAGTCCCTTGACAGCATGTATCAGTCCATGCAACATGTAGACATTGTTCCAATTCACTCTGTTCCTTGCACACCTCTCACCTTCCTCTTAATGTTTCAACAAAAACTGAATCTCATTCATGAGTAGCTGGAAATCCTCCTGTTTTTGAATTGCAATTTTGAAAGATGGAATGGAAGAAGGAGCTAATCAAGGATTGCTTATCCTCCTCAAAGGCTCAGGCTGAGGTGTCTGAACATGCCCGTGTGGATGTAACAAGGATGAGGAGAAGAAAGAGCTAAGTTTGAGGAAGAAACATGGATGTCTTACTGCTGAGTAGAATTAAGCTCAGGGAGTGGGAGGAAGAATGACTTGTTTATATCATAGGGATAAAGTCAGGGGTAAGTGTGAGGGTAAGAGCAAAGGAGGGGGTTGGCATTTCAGCTGGAGGAGGAGTTTTGAGAATGTGTGAAAGAGTATAAGGAAGTGAGCCCCAGATTGATGTAGGTGAAATGATTGTTAATGCTGATACTCCTGTCTCTGAGAGAAGTGAGGAAGAGAGGCATATGTGTTAGTGCTGTTATCGAGAGAAGTAAGGAAGTGAGGCATGTATTTTGAGAGGAGCTTTGTGAATGCATAGGCAGTTTGATGGAAAAGGCTAAGTGTTATTGATGGATGATTTGAATGTAGTTTAGCTAAGATTTAGGGGCCTGGGATTTATAGTGTTGTCAACATTTGTGGTGAACAGTATGTTTGGTGATTAGGAAGACTTGGTTTAAAAAGAGGGTTATTCATAAGTGTATGTTGGTGAGAAGGGTAGAAAGTAAGTTGGCATGATTAGATTATGTATTAATCGATAGCTATGCTAAAGAGAGACTATTGGATGTAAGAGTCTTGAGAGGGACAGCTAGCAGGATGTCTGATCACTTCTTGTTGGGGGTGAGGTTGAAGGTTTGTAGATGTTCTAGAAAAAGAGGAAATGACATGTGTGGGAAGGAGGTGGTGAAAATGAGTGAGTTTGGAAAAGGGGATTCTGTGAGGAGATTCCAGGAAAGATTGGGTGAAGGATGGCAAAAGGTTAGATTAATGAAACTATAGGAGTGGATTAGGTATTTACAGAAACATTGCTTGCCTGTATGAGAGTCATGTGGTATGTGGAAGGTGGGATGTGGGTAGAGATAAAGGATGGTGAGTGGTAGGAAGTAAAATTGTTTTTGAAAGAGAAGAGAGAGTTGTATGGGTATTACCTGCAGGGAAGTAGTGCAAATGAGGAGGTCAAGAGGAAGGTGCAGAGACTGAGAAAGAGTATCAGCAAGCTAAAAGGAATATCAATGAAATTTTTGAAAGGTGATTAATGGTGTGAGAACAAGAGAACAAATGGGAGTATCTGTGAAGGGAGAAGATGAGGAAGTGGTGACAGGTAAGGAAGAGTTGTAAAAGAAATGGGGAAAGTATATTGAGGGACATCTGACTGTGTTAAATGATAGGGTGACAGATGAAGGGCATTTGGGTCTGGTAAGTATGCACAATGTGAGAATCATGGCAAATGGTTCGGTGAAAAGAGAAAAGTTTGGTGAAATCCTTTTGAAAAGTAGAGTGTGGCAAGGCAGCTGGAGTGGATTGGATTGCAGTTGAGTTTCTCTAAGGAGGTGACTGTTCGTCATGGTTAGTTTGGAATTTTGATATATGTATGGCTCATGGTGAGGTGCTTGTGGAATGGCAGAATGCATGAATTGTGCCTTTGTGTGAAGGTAAGATAGACAGAATTGAATGTTTGAATTACAGAGGTATAAGTTTGTTGAGTGTACCTGATAAGTTGTGTGAGAGGGCAGTGAATAAGATAATAGCATGCACAATGTATCAGATTGGATAGGAACATTGTGGCTTTAGGAGCATTAGAGGATTTGTGGATCAGGTGTTTGCAATGAAAAATTTGTGTGAGAAATTCTTAGAGAAACAGAAGGACCTATATGTGATGTTATTGAGCCTGGAGAAAGTATTTGTTAGGTTGATAAAGATACTCTGTGGAAGATGTTGCAGATATATGGTGTGGGAGGAGAGCTGCTAGAAGCAGTGAAGATTTTTTAACGAGAGCAAGACGTGTGAGTAGAAAGAGTGGGAGATGAGTGGTTCCAGGTGAAGTTTGGTCTGCTACAGGGTGTGTGTGATGTAACCATGGCTGTTTAATCTGTTTATGGTTAGAGTGATAAGGGAGGTGAATGCAAGAATGTTGGACAGAGGAGCAGGTATGCAGTCTGCTGTGGATAGCAAAAGGCTTGGAAGGTGAGTCTGTTGTTGTTTGCTGATGACACCGCACTGCTAGCATATTCAAGTTTGAACTTGCAGAAGCTGGTGTTTAAGTTTGGGATAGTGTGTGAAAGGAGAAAATTGAAAGTAAATGTATAAAAAACAGGATTGTTAGGTTTAGCAGTGAAGAGGATTGGATTTTTTGGAGTGTGAATTTGAATGGAAAGAACTTTGAGGAAGTGGAATCCCTGTTTAAATGTTGAAAGTTCCTTTCTTCTGAACCGTTGCTATGTTTATACAAAGGATTGACTCATCCTTGTAAAGAGCACTGCTCTTTCTAGCTTTGCATCCTTACTTGACAGAGTCAAAAGCTGCCTGACTTATAAACTCTTTCAGACTAACTGCAAAACTTGACCCGCTTTCCCTGTGTCACAGTGTTGGTTCACTTACCCTCTTCTTTCCTTTGGTTATTGCTTCCAAGAGCTGGCTGCTTGTATGCCCCTACCACTAGCTAGATCATGCAACACTCAGCAAGCTTTGTGTTAAATGATTACTGTGTGGCTGTTGGCAAATCAGGGGTGGGCTGTTTTGATAAATGTTTCTTTCCTTACACACAAGATTTGGAACTCTTTACCCTTTCATGTTTTTCCCAATAACCATGACCTGACATATTTTAAAAGAATTGTCGGTACTTTCCCTTTTGTCTACTTTTTCCATTCATTAACCAATACCCAAATCCTTCACAGTATTGTGGTGATAGAAATCAATGGAATATTTGATTTTGTCTTCTGACATCCTCTCACACAAAATATACTTGAGACCACCCTCCATAACAATGATATAAAGTGGTTGACCACCTTCTCAGCCAGCTACCATGGAAGAGTCACTCATAATGGCTTTGCCTCTAAAATGTTTAAGTTCTACAGTGGAGTTCCTCAAGGAGCAATTCTTTCTCCATTCCTCTTCTGTTTCTTCCTACAGTACCTCCCATTACCACAAGCAAATCACAAAATGAAAGTCTTCTCATATGTAGATGACCACACAGTCACATCAAAATACCCTGACACCACAGTAGGAATAACAAATGAGCAGCACAACATCACACATTTAGAACAGTGATTCATTTAGGAAAGAACTAGTGCTTCTCCACAGAAATCTTCAGTCAACTTTTCAACCCTAGACTGACTTGAATCCAATCTGCACCTTCAGATCAACTTGAATGGACAGTCACTCTCACCCAACAAAACGACACCTATTCTAGGCATCATATATGAAACACTTGGTATTCACTTCCCATGCCACAAACACTAGCATAAATGTAACATATGAACTAAATGATCTCAGAACTCTAACTGGTACCATATTTGGACAAGAAAAAGAATCCCTAAGTATTCTCTACAAACAGTTTATCCTCTCATGCCTAAGCTGTGCCTCACCTGCCTGGTCATCTACCATCTCAAAATCAAATATAACAAAAGCTGTAAGCTATGCAAAATAGAGCTCTGAGAACAATTAGTGTCTGTCTTGCAACCACAAACGCTCAGCATGCAGACAGTGAAACAGAGATCATATGAATGCAGTCTTACATCGGTATGCTTTGTGTTTAATTCCTCGCTGCGTCATTAGACCCCTCTCGTCCAAACCAATGCATGACTCGCCTCTGACCTGCAACTAGAAATGAAAGCTTACGACTGCCTCACAGATCAGCAGCCTATACTCATATCCTCCCACCCATAACAAATATATTACTTACAAGATGTTTACTCATGGCAATGATTCATGAAGCACTAAACATCCACACTCAACAACTTAGTCTTAAACACCACCATACAGCATAAACTTGTCTGAAATCACACTTCTCAGAATACATGAGTTGCACTCTTCTATGTATAGTGTGGTCATAGCCAATCCCTACAACATTACAAATACTGATTCTCAACATATCTTAAGTCCCTTCATGCCCATGGTGCTACTCCCACAATGTGGACATTGAACACTTACTGCTCATTTGCCCTGCACTCTCTCCACATTGACACACACACACACACACACACACGCACACACACATCAGTACACTTTATGGCCCCTTCCTAAGTTATATGGAATCCCCATAGATGATAGATGGGACTCCTAGGGCAGGAAGTAACTAAGTATGTAGCCTGTCATACTAAAAAGTACGACTGATAATAGACGTTTTCATGAACACCACCAGCCCTGCTAGGTTAAGCTCAAGTGACCTCTAGATAGTGTAAGTTGCTCTGTATAACTAGTTGCTGTAAAAGGTGGTCACAATAGTTAGCTTTTAAAGATGCAAGGTAATTGATGAACCACTTTAGACTTCAGGTTTGCATCACATTTTTTAAATTAAATATTTCAATTTTTTATGAATCATTACTTCCTTCTGCCTGTGGTTTATCATAATTTAGATAATCACTTTGACTGATCTTCTTGGATAACATTGTAAGTGATTATTGTTTTATAGTATATACATAAAGTGATACATCAAAATCATTGAGAAAAAATTTAAAGACCACAGAAGCTTATACATCAACAGATACTAAAATTATCTGTAATGGATTAACAAGGTTAGCATGTGATGTATCATAAGTTTATTTATAAAAGCAGCGCTGATAACATGAGAATATTTAAAAAAAAAATGAGGAGAAACTGATAATAAAGGGAGTAAGATAATAATGTGAGCTGCCTTCCCCTCCCAATTTCCAGATGTTTGTATATTTTTAGTGTTGCAGTCCCAAGGAACATTACCCTTTTTCATATGTCTATACACATTGCATAGAATGTGAAGCACTCTCTCATTTCCTTCAGCACTCTATTTTTTCCATCCATTTCAGGAGCTTTTGCATATTTTGCCTTTAGTAGTTTGGTCTTATTTCAATTGCTGATCATCATACATTTATTTTCATCATCTGGTCTTTCCTGCCCTAGACACAAAAGTATTGCACATGCATATTTGACATATAACAGACCTCAAAGATTATTCCATCTCCAGCTTTTGTCACAAGGGTTTAAATGTGTATCACCATTTTTTTTTCTTTGTTCTTTACCCTCTCTCTCTCTCTCTCTCTCTCTCTCTCTCTCTCTCTCTCTCTCTCTCTCTCTCTCTCTCTCTCTCTCTCTCTCTCTCTCCTCTCTCTCTCTCTCTCTCTCTCTCTCTCTCTCTCTCTCTCATGATTACAACACAAACCATCTCTTTACATTAATTTAAAGTTTAATTTTGCTATCAGGGACATAGGTAATGTTGAATCTCTTAAAACTGAGTTTTGAAACATTATTGATAGAAAGATTTTGGAAATGTGAGTTCTTTTATTACTGATAGAATAAATTCTGTTGATCCTCAGAATCAGCTTGATGTTGATGGGAAGTTCCATATACTATTCGTCTTCTTTGTGTCCATTATGTTTGCCATCAGTTTGGTTTCATTGTTTGGGTACCACGTCTTCTTAGTCATCAAGAATAGGTCCACCCTGGGTAAGTATGACAATGAATTTTGTTATTATTTTGTAAGAACTTGTTTGCTTTTTCTTCATTTGTTAGTCTATGTAAGCAGGTGTGTCAGATATAGAAGGAATTTTTTCAAATGTAGTGCCTTCCAGGCAACTAAGACCTACTATTGCCCTACATCTTTAGTTTGTTATACCTGTTTGTTTCATGTACTAGCTGTTCATTGACCTTTCACTTACCTGTTGCACTCACTAGTGTGGTTTGGGTGTCTGGAAGTATACCAGTGATGCAAATTTTAAGTAGCAATCATTGTCCTTTTGAAAATAAATTTTGATGAGAAGGTAGCCCTTTAGGAAGACCTCTGTGTGCCATGAAGTACTTTTATAATGTAAGTAGTTTATGTAAGTGGTGGAATGAGCAAGTGGTTTGAAATAAGTGTGAGAAAGCATCAAGCATGTGAGATGTCACCATGGATATTTAATGTTTTTATGGAGTGGACAGTGCTTAAGTTCAGAGGAGGTGGGATGATTACGAGATGATGCTAACTATGAAGGAACAAAAAGGAAGTTACCATCATTATTGCATACACATTAGCTAAATCAGTGAAAGGTTTGAAAATAATTGTGGGCCACTCAGATGAGGCATGTAGGAGGAGGATGGTGGGCCACTCAGATGAGGCATGTAGGAGGAGGATGGTGGGCCTCTCAGGTGAGGCATGTAGGAGGAGGATGCTGAAAGTTAATGCTGAGAAACATATGATGCGAATTTTAGAGAAGGATTGGCAAAAACAGTGTCAGATCAGTTTTCTTGGTGAAGAACTGGAGTATGTGGAGGAGTTTGGGTATTTGGGGTAAAGTTTGATAAGGAGAATAGTGGAAAAGCTGAATTTAAAAGGCTTTGCTTATGCTGTATGAGAAAAATTTTAATATGTACACAAGAAGCTTGCATGAAATGCTAGTGCACATAAGTTGGAAGTAGTAGATAGGAATTTTAGACAGGAGCATTAGGTGAAAGTGGTATGTAAGAGCATTAGGTAGAAGTAGTAGGTTGGAACATTAGGCAGGAACATAAGGTAGACTCATTTGGTAGATGTACTTACTAGGAACATTTGGTTGGAACCTCTGAAAAGACTGTGCTCGAGTTGCCCTCTGCTAGTGGCCCTTTAAGAGTGAGGCACTAAAGGCTAAGAAGTGGCAATAGAGTTCATTAGTTATGGAGACTCTGCTGTGGCCACCCCCCTTGAGGGAGTTCCCAAAGGGAATGGGTGCTAGAGATACAGATAGATAGATAGATGTAGGTCAGGATAGGTTGAGAAATGTGAATGGTAGACGTAGATGATTTGTATAGCGTAGTTGGAATTGGCTGATAGATAGATTGAAGAATGAAAATTAGATTACATGGTATGATAAGTCTTTGGAGAACATATGAGTAAAAGTCTTTTAGGGTGTTATGGTCATACAGAATTTATGGCAGATGATGGGTTGGTCAGGAAGGTATTTAGCAGTATAGTAGAGATTGATTGCAGAAGAAATGGATAGATGTTGTGAGAGAATTGACCAGGGCTAAGAATATCTTAGATGACGTTAGAGGAATTATTTAGGATTGGATGCTGTGGAAGCATTTTGTGAATGGAAGCAGTATGAATGGAAACATTCATATGCAAAAATCAGGTTAGAATCACTTTTAGTGTTATGGACATATATTTTTCACTATAACACATGAGGCATGGGTTGAGGAGATGTGTGAATGATGTTCAGAGGCAGTGATTTTGATCCACCTCATTAGCTGGATAGATTGGTCAATAGATGATTGTAAAATCAATGAAACATGATTCTGATTGATGATTCAGTGAAAAACACTAATGTACATGTATCTGAACAGAATCTTTTCGTGCCCCCATCTTCCGGGTGAATCATACATGGATGCAGGACAAGGACGGCTTTAGCTTGGGTGCATTCAATAATTTTATTGAAGTGTTCGGGGATAATAAGAACATGTGGTTCCTGCCAGTGGCGTCAAGGTGAGTATCTCAAACCTTTATGGAAGTCTTTGGTGTGGTTGATCTTCTGGTTATTATTTTGTGAAGTATGGTTATGTTGAGGGGCTAAGAATTTCTGAGTTGAAGACAGCCGTTGCATCTCATACTCTGCCAATGTCAGGTAAGGTAATATTTTCAGTAGTTTTATTTTAGTGATTTGATCCAGGTTTTATTGTACTTATGTTTTGGCTGATGAGTTGGGAAGACCCGTGCCAAACCAGCTTCTCTCTGCTCAATGGAAAGTTTCATTCACTTTAAGAATACTTGGATTATTTTTTAAAATACTCTCAATTAGCATTCATGCCTGTTGCTGGCAAACAACCTTAGGGATAAATGCACAGTTTTATATAGCTTTTGTGCTACTTATCCCTTATTGGATTTACTCCTTCCAAAAATATTACCTTTTAGCAATAGTTGGTACATAGAAAGAGGATATATGTGTCACAGGTCTAGGGGTAAAGAATGGGTAAACCAAACTGGAGATGGAAGGATGGAGTAAGAAAATATTTTTTAAGTTTTTAGGTCATAAGCATGCAGTAGGATGAAAGGCAATTCACAGGATACAATGAATTAGAATGATGATGTATTCAAGAAGCAACATGCTATCAGTGGACTAAACAAGGGAATGTGAAGTGGCTTCGGGAACCATGGAAAGGTCTGAAAGGTCTGAATTGGAATGATGTGGTATACTGGAGTCGACGTTCTGTCAATGGACTGAACCAGGGCATGTAAAATGTCTGAGGTAAACCATGGAAAAGTTTGTGGAACCTGGATGTGGATAGGGAGCTGTGGTTTCAATACATTACACATGACAGCTAGAAACTGATTGTGAATGAATGTGGCTTTTTTTGTCTGTTTTCTTGTTGCTACCTCGCTAATGCAGTGGGTAGCTATGCTCTTTCCTGTGGGGCGGGGTGGCATCGGGACTAGATGAAGGCAGGTGAGTATGAATATGTACATGTGTATATATATGTATATGCCTGTGTATGTATATGTATATGCACATGTAGGTATGTATATGTACATATATGTGTGTGTGTGTATGTATATATGTGTATATAGGAGTGGATGGGAGCATAGAAAAATGTGTGGAAGTCGAGAATGTTATCTTGGAAAGCAAAAATGGGTATGTTTGAAGGAATAGTGGTTCCAACAATTATATATGGTTGCGAGGCGTGGGCTATAGATAGAGTTGTGCAGAGGAGGGTGGATGTGCTGGAAATGAGATGTTTGAGGACAATATGTGGTGTGAGGTGGTTTGATCGAATAAGTAATGAAAGGGTAAGAGAGATGTGTGGTAATAAAAAGAGTGTGGTTGAGAGAGCAGAAGAGGATGTTTTGAAATGGTTTGGTTGCTTGGAGAGAATGAGTGAGGAAAGATTGACCAAGAGGATATATATGTCAGAGGTGGAGGGAACGAGAAGTGGGAGACCAAATTGAAGGTGGAAAGATGGAGTGAAAAAGATTTTGAGTGATCAGGGCCTGAACATGCAGGAGGGTGAAAGGCGTGCAAGGAATAGAGTGAATTGGAATGATATGGTATACTGGGGTCGACGTGCTGTCAGTGGATTGAACCAAGGCATGTGAAGCATCTGGGGTAAAGCATGGAAGGTTTTGTGGGGCCTGGATGTGGAAAGGAAGCTGTGGTTTTGGTGCACTATAAATGACAGCTAGAGACTGAGTGTGAACGAATGTGGCCTTTGTTGTCTTTTC
Source organism: Panulirus ornatus (assembly GCF_036320965.1). NCBI lineage: Eukaryota > Metazoa > Arthropoda > Malacostraca > Decapoda > Palinuridae > Panulirus > Panulirus ornatus. The sequence continues at coordinate 12,992,457 of NC_092288.1, read as the reverse complement.
CTAGCACTACCTCACGCACATGTGGGGGAGGGGGTTGTTATTTCATGTGTGGCGGGATGGTGACGGGAATGAATAAAGGCAGACAGTATGAATTATGTACATGTGTATATATGCATATGTCTGTGTGTGTATGTATATATGTATCTGTTGAGATGTATAGGTATGTATATGTGCGTGTGTGGACGTGTATGTATATACATATGTATGTGGGTGGGTTGGGCCATTCTTTCATCTGTTTCCTTGCACTACCTCGCTAACGCGTGAGACAGCGACAAAGTATAATATAATAATATGATATATATGCAGAAGGGTGAAAGGCATGCAAGTCATAGAGTGAATTGGAACAATGTGGTATACTGGGGTTGATGTGCTGTCAATGGATTGAATCAGGGCATGTGAAGCGTCTGGGGTAAATCATGGAAAGTTTTGTGGGGCTGGATCTGGAAAGGGAGTTGTGGTTTCGGTGCATTATACATGACAGCTAGAGACTGAGTGTGAACGAATGTGGCCTTTGTTGTCATTTCCTAGTGCTACCTCGTGCACATGTGGGGGTAGAAGGTTGTCATTTCATGTTTGGTGGGGTGGCGACGGGAATGAATAAGGGCAGACTATGAATTATGTACATGTGTATATATGTATGTGTCTGTGTGTTTATATATATGTATATGTTGAGATGTATAGGTATGTGTATGTGCATGTGTGGACGTGTATGTATATACATGCGTTTGTAGGTGGGTTGGGCCATTCTTTCATCTGTTTCCTTGCGCTACCTCGCTAATGCGGGAGACAGTGACAAAGTACTACTAAGGAAAAAAGAAGAGTGATTGTGTGTAATTAATTATTTTTACTATATAGGGAGGGAGTTTTACACTCAGGGGGCCCCATGTCTTGAACATTTACTGCTGTTGTACAACTTTTCAAATTTCTATTTGCTGTCACCTTTTTCTCAGTCTTTTTGTTCCATTTATCCACCTCTCTTATAGAATAAAAGCACTTCTTTACAATTTCCTTAAATGTTTTCTTTATTTCATGTAATGTCTTGTGGTGGTTCTATCTCTACACTTCTCAAAGAACTGTTCACTGTCTGAGTCATCGATCTGTTTTAAGAATTTAGAGGTTATCAGGTTACCCCTTACTCTTCTTTGTTTCAGGGTGGGCAAATTGAAAACTTCCAGCCTTTCCCTGTAATTAATCTCTCTTAATCCTGGTACCATCTTTGTTTCCCTCCTGTGGACCTTTATTCACTCTTTGTGCTTCTTAGGTGTGGTGACCAAACTTGAGAAGTTGTGTGTAGGACATGAACAACTTGTTATTTTCTTATCCATATACTTGAAGATTATTCAAATATTTGCTAGCAGACAATTTGTCTCCTTAACTATTCTCCTAGCGCAGGTCTTTGGCAAAAGGTTAGGGATGATATCTCTTCCCAGATCCTTCTCTCACCCAGATTCCTAAAGTTCATTGCACACTATATAAAGATCATATTAAGGTCTTTTTCACTCTGTCCCATCATAAATTTTAATTGCTGTGGATGAATTTCATCAACCATATATCAGACCTTTTTTTTGAGTGTGATTAAGTTCGTATGTGAGATGATGCAGTGCTCCTTGCTTTTCACTTCTTTTATAACCTTTGCATCTACAAACTTATTCAGGAAGGAGGTTGTACATTCAGGCAAGTCATATATATTGACCAAGAACAGTTCTAGAACTGAATCCTGTGGAACTCTGCTGGTTGCTTTGACTTATTTGGAGAGGGCTCTTCTGTTATATGTCTTTTTACTCCCTTCTACTGAGGTAATCTTTCTTCTATTGAAGGAGTTTCCTCCTTATTCCTGCCTGATGACCCAGCCTCTTAATCAGCCTTCCATGCAAATACTCTCTGGCAGTACAGATAGAAACAGTCCATCCGACCTTGCCTTTTGTCTAAGACACAGCTCAAATCTTGCATAGAAAAATTGAAAGGTTTGTTACAAAGGACCCCTCTTCCATAAAACCATGCTGTCTCTCAATGGGGCAATTTTCCCTACATAGAAAGTCATCCATTTGGTTTGTAAATGAATTTCCAGAATCTTACTGACCACAGTCTGTGAGACTGGTCTGTTGTCCAGCACTTGTTCTCAGTCATCTTTCATGTAGATAGGTATGACATGCACCCTTTTCCATTCTCTTAGCACTCTACTTCTCTCCAGTGATATCTTGAAGAGTATTTCTAATAGGTCTGCTCTTAGCTTCAGCACATATGTGTAATTACCTACTTGTATGGGGCCCCATCTCTTGAACATTTTCTGCTGGCATACATCTTAGACTCATGTATGCTGTCTACATTAACCATGTCATTAGTCATTCTGTTCATTCATCCACTATTCTTATACTATAAAGTACTTCTATACATATTTTTTTTTAAGTTTCTTGTTTGATTTTATGTTAAATCCTCTGGTCACCCCATCCCTACATTTCTACAGAAACTCGTCATTGTCTGTGTCATTGATCTGTTTTAAAAACATAATGGTTGTAATCAGGTCACCCTTCACTCTTCTTTCCATGAAGGGCAGATTTAAAGCCTCTAGCTGTAAGTTTGTATGACTTCTTCTTTCTCTGTTTTGACTCCTAGATATACTGTCCCCAGATTTTGTTTTGTTATCTTGAAATAAGGGCTAAGTGGGAGCTTTTTTACATATACTCTTTCAAAGTACTGTGTCTGGTACGGGAAGATGGGTTTGTTAATAGATCCTTTGTGCAATTCCATTTTTTTTTTTTGGTTCCCTTCCATTGCTTTGTGTAGAGAGTTACACAATTGAGGAAAATAAATTTTTTCCCTTAGCTTTCCAGTTTGATCCGTTGGAATCTGATCCTGTACATCATTCTTGTTCTCAATCATTATGGTTCTCATTTTCTTTAATTTCATTGCTTAGATTATAGTTCTGTGTTCATCTGTATCTATCTATCTCTATCTCTGATGCCCATTCCCTCCGGAAACTCCCATCAAGGGGTGGCCATGGCAAAAGAGTCACCACTTATCCCTGTCCTTACATACCTCCCTCACATACACAATTCCATGCATTCATCCTCTGTTTCTCTCCCTCTAGTATTCTTCTGTCCTATTTGCCCATGTCACAGGTGGTCTCCCACTCACTTCAACCCTTTTAATTGTGCTATTGTATACTCTCCTAGTAAACTCCCAGTCTTGCATTCTTTCCACATACTCAAACCACCTCAAAGTATTAAGTTTCACCCATTCTACCACTCGATAATTCATTCCCTTTGCATTCCTTTCTATACTACATCTCTTATACACCCTTTCATTTCTTTCGTCATTCCATCTAGTCACACCACATGCTCTTCTAAAATAGCTCATTTCCACTGCCTGGATTCTTAACCTCTGTGCCTCATTCCACATCCATGTTTCGGCTATGCTGTCCCTTAATTCTTTCTTCACTTTCATGCTTACACCTCTACCCTGCATTATTCTTTTAAGGGACCCAATGACTGTTCTGCCCTTTACTGCTCTGTCCCTTATCACTCCTTCCATATCACCACACTTAGGAAAGACAGTTCCCAGGTACTTAAATTCTCTCGCTTCCAGTCTTTTTCTCCCCATATCCACTGCGCTATTTAGTACACTTTATTCTTTCGCTCTTTATGGTTTCACAAAATCTATACTTTCACACGGTTTCCTTTCATACACCATTACTTTCCTTTTACTTGCATTTTCCTTCAAATTCTTCCGTTTACACACATTGTAAAACACACAACCTTATGCAGCTCCTCTTCACTCTCTGCAAACAACACAGTATCATCTGTGTACAGGCCTGCCACTATCCATCTTATCTCTGCCACACTCCATCTCTGCACCCTTTTCCCCTAGTTTTGCTTTCATCTCTTATTTCACAGCCCTGCCTCACACCTACATGTACCCCAAGACTTTTGCTCAGCTCTCCATCCACTCTCACACTCATTTGCTCCTCTGTTGAAGGCTTTCACACCATCCAACAGTTTTCCCCCTGTATCATATATCCTTAACACATCCCAAAAGCAATTCACTCAGCTCTGTCATACACTTTCTCCAGATCCATAAAAGCTGCATACAACTTGCCTTCCACTAAATACTTTTCCATGGTCATCTTTATGACAAAAATCTGATCCACACATCCCTTACCTTTCCTGAAACCTCTTGCTCTTTACTTTTTCTGCATTCAGTCACTTTCATCACTGTCAATTGATATTCTTGTATACACTTTTCCTGGTTTACTTAACAGTCATCTTTCTTTCTTTTTCTTTCAAACTATTCGCCATTTCCCGCATTAGCGAGGTAGCGTTAAGAACAGAGGAGACTGGGCCTTTGAGGGAATACCCTCACCTGGCCCAATTCTCTGTTCCTTCTTTTGGGGAAAAAAAAAAAAAAAAAAAAAACGAGAGGGGAGGATTTCCAGCCCCCCGCTCCCTCCCCTTTTAGTCGCCTTCTACGACACGCAGGGAATACGTGGGAAGTATTCTTTCTCCCCTATCCCCAGGGATAAAACTTAACAGTCATATCCCCTATAATTGCTGCATACATCTTTTACACCTTTTCATCTCATACATATGATTATAATTGCTCATACAACTATCCTTTTCTGTATCTGTTATCTTTTAAATCCATTTTCATTCATATGGGATAGATAAAGTGTTTACAGCATACCATTTCATTTGCAGAAATCCTCAACATATGTCCAGTGTGCTAAAGTGAACAAAGGCTTCCACCCTGTAAGAACTCTTTTGTTTTTCACCATGCACTCTAGAATGATTCCTCAAGCAAGATTATTTCCATTCACACCTCCGTAATCTTATGCAGAATCCCTTGTTGCAGATGACAGTATCATTCCCTTGGCATCTTTATTTAGATTATTTCTAGCCCTAAACAGTTTTCTGTGTGTCTGTCCATCTTTTTCCCACATATTCTATTATCATTGTCCTAGATCTTTACCACCCTTTCATGTCATACATCCTGCATGGCTTTGCTATTTTGTAAAGCTTTATTCCTTCATCATTTTAACCGATTCTTCAGTGAATGTATCTTTTTTTCATCTTTGGTCTTTGCCATATATATTTTGAATCCTATTATACTGCATAAGCTATCAGGCTCACTCTGAATTTTGGACAACTTTGATTTCACATTCATGCTGGAAGAATATCCTGCAAGTTTTAGCACATTCTACACTTAAAATTCCATTCCCTAGAGCTTTTAGTGGACCTTCAGTTGATAAACTTTGCAAAACTTCTCTCTTCTTCAGCTATTTCACTACCATCCTTTCTGATCATCACTGAGGTACATAAAGTGTCTTTTACCCTATGATGAAACTGTAATTGGTAATTGTTTCAGAGGACATTGATGAGTGATTTCTGGATGAAATTTTGTGATGCTTAAACTAGATGTCATCATTCGCTCAGTTTTTTCATGTCAGAACTAGGCACTGGTATTCTGATTTCATTAGGATGTGCATTGTATCAGTTTTAGTTTTACAAAAGAATAAGTCTGGTTTTGTCCTGATAATACATGGACTGGAAAGACCATCTTTTGTTTCCCATCCATCTGATTGGTCAAGGAAAATTTCTTTGAGGTTCTTGCTCTTACAGTTTTGGAAAGTAAAGGTGGTCATCACATGGATTATTGGGTGACCTGTTGCAGTGTTGAATGTTTGCAGGTTGAATGTAGGAATGTGAGTGAAAGATACTTTTCAAAGCTTTTTGAAATTCTTGTACAAATGAGAAGCTTCCGATAGACCAGTAGTTAAAGATTTTGCTGTGGACTTCCTAACCCATGTGTCACTTGTATTATTCTAGATCTCAAAACTGATTTTCTTTTGCTAAGGATAAAAGCTCCATAGGAAGTAGCCGCTGAGGCTGGGTCACTTCTGACAGCATCAGCAACAGTAACAAAAAGCTGCTGCTACAGAAGCAGTCTTCTTTGTCATCACCACTACAAACAAGAAACCATTGACTGAAAATGAACAAGCATTTAGGCCTTTCTTAATTGTGTAGCATTGCTGAAAGCTCTGCCATCCTTACATCTTTTAACTCTGCTTTGTCTATGCTGATGTCAGAGGCTAAGATTAAGGAGGATAAGATTATGGTTGATGAATCTGTGGGATTTATGAGATTTCTGCAAGGGAGTAAGCAACATATTATATAAAAAAAAGGTAGATGACAGTGTTTCTCATCAGCCTCATAAACTATTTCATTTTATTTGCAGACTGCTTGCATGTCTGTTGCAAAATTTCACTTTTGACATTATTAGACATATTTAAGGAGCTGGTAAGTCAGGATGGTAAGACAGATGTTTAAAGAGCTGATGAATCAGCGTAGTTCTATAGTGCATTCAAGTCAATTTTCAAGTTGTGATATATGTGAAAAGTCTGCTTTTTACACTTAGGTAGAAGTCTAGTTATGTATAGTCTGATGAGTATAACTAAAGAAAGAATAAGTCTTACTAATTCACCTCTGTGAATATTTTATAGTACCTATGAAGAAGTAACAGAAGGCCTTTTGGCCTATGACTTGGGTATATGTTGTTAGCTATTCAAGATGGTTGGTTCACATACCAGTTGAATGGTAAGAAGGCTCACTCCCACCTTCCATTCTTCCAGCAACAACACCCAGCAAATAAAAGAACTGAAGAAAAACTTTGCATTGCAGATATAGAACAAATTGGAACAAAAGGAATTGAAACACCAATTAGCTACTGTCAAAATTGATTTATCACATTGCTAATATACTCAATACAGTGTTTTACTGTACTATCCTACTTTGTGTCATTGTTTCACTCAGAGAAGTTATCTCTCAGATTTAGGTTGAAAGGGTGTGTGTTGTTTTATGTGTGAATATTATTTTTTTGATTAGTGAATATCTGGATGTAAGAAATATTCATCCATATAGTGTTTGGTGTTAATAGTTTTCATTACAACACATGCTTGTAATTTTTTCAAGTCTTCAGCAATTCCATTTGGAAAGAAACTTTGTTCCACTTTAATGTTACACCTATTTGCTATAATTAGGTTTTATTCCATATATTCTGATGACTGTATTACCTTGTATTTTAACACACTGCTGCACAGAGGGTGAGGCCTTATCTGTAGGCTTCGGGCACAAGCTTTCCCAGCCTCCTGCTCTAATGGCTTTGGTGGCTTGGCAGGATACTAGTTCTTCTCACTTTCTCCCTGGTATCTCCACTGTTTTTTTTTTTTTTTTTTTTTTTTTCATACTATTCGCCATTTCCCGCGATAGCGAGGTAGCGTTAAGAACAGAGGACTGGGCCTTTGAGGGAATATCCTCACCTGGCCCTCTTCTCTGTTCCTTCTTTTGGAAAATGGAAACTTACCTCCACTGTTTTTATTATTGAATAATACTTTTGGATGTGTTAGTTAGGTAAGACATTACTGAAGAGAACTGTATATAATTCAGTGTTAAATAGAAGAAAGTACTATGTGTTTGGATGAGCATAAGATAACAAATGGTTAGCACATGGCTCAAACAACTGATATAGATATGTAATTTTTTTTTTTTTTTTTTTTGCTTTGTCGCTGTCTCCCGCGTTTGCGAAGTAGCGCAAGGAAACAGACGAAAGAAATGGCCCAACCCACCCCCATACACATGTATATACATACGTCCACACACGCAAATATACATACCTACACAGCTTTCCATGGTTTACCCCAGACGCTTCACATGCCTTGATTCAATCCACTGACAGCACGTCAACCCCGGTATACCACATCGCTCCAGTTCACTCTATTCCTTGCCCTCCTTTCACCCTCCTGCATGTTCAGGCCCCGATCACACAAAATCTTTTTCACTCCATCTTTCCACCTCCAATTTGGTCTCCCTCTTCTGCTCGTTCCCTCCACCTCCGACACATATATCCTCTTGGTCAATCTTTCCTCACTCATTCTCTCCATGTGCCCAAACCATTTCAAAACACCCTCTTCTGCTCTCTCAACCACGCTCTTTTTATTTCCACACATCTCTCTTACCCTTACGTTACTTACTCGATCAAACCACCTCACACCACACATTGTCCTCAAACATCTCATTTCCAGCACATCCATCCTCCTGCGCACAACTCTATCCATAGCCCACGCCTCGCAACCATACAACATTGTTGGAACCACTGTTCCTTCAAACATACCCATTTTTGCTTTCCGAGATAATGTTCTCGACTTCCACACATTCTTCAAGGCTCCCAGAATTTTCGCCCCCTCCCCCACCCTATGATCCACTTCCGCTTCCATGGTTCCATCCGCTGCCAGATCCACTCCCAGATATCTAAAACACTTCACTTCCTCCAGTTTTTCTCCATTCAAACTCACCTCCCAATTATGAGTGATAATAACACATTTCCATTGTGTGATTATTGCTTGTATTATTAGTTTATGTGTTAGGCAAGACATTTCTAAAGAAAACTATATGAGAATCCATGTAGAATAGAAAGTAACAAATGCTGTAGGTTGATGAGCATGATAAAAGGAAAGGTAAGTGCCTGGATCAAACAACTATTATATGCTGAGTAATTATATGTTTTGATTACACATTTGTGATTATCTATCCAGTTATCTGTATCGTTGATGCCTGTTCCCTCCTGTAACTCCCTCAAGGGGGTGACCATGGCAGTAGAGCCTCCATACTTAGTGAACTCTAGTGCTACTTAGTTTTTCAGTGCCTCACCCTTAACAGGCCACTTAGTTTTTAGTGCCTCACCCTTAACAGGCCATCAGCAGGGGGCAACTTTAGCACATTGTTTGCAGAAGCTCCTACTTAATGTTCCAACTGACTACTTCGTAATGCTCCTGCCAAACGTTTCTACCTACTACTAATACCTAATGTTTCTTGCTAATGCTCCTGCCTAAATGTTCCTACCTTCTACTTCTACTTATTGCTCCCACCATTTTGCCAAAAGGCAAGGTTAGCGCATAGTGCTCACTGCAGGAAAATCTTGAGTAACAAAGAATGAGCTGTGTTAGTTAATTGTTGGCAAGTGTTATGTGTAACAAGGTGAGATTTTATGTTTGTGGACTGAATGCCAATAGTCCATGTGTTTGCGAGGCAGAAAGAAAAGAGAAGCTACCCAGGTCAAAGGAGTGCCACTTGACAGCCACTGAAGTGCTGGATCACTACACAAACATCACTGACTCTCCCACTGCCCAGGTGGGTTGTACTTGTGATATTTATCCATGGTTGTTGGTTGTCTACCAATACTACTTACGTTGTGATTGTTTCTCACAATATTTGTTTATGACACGTAAGACATTTCTGAAGGGCACTGTTAAAATGGCATCAGTAGCTTAAGGAATAAATTTTTAGCAAATTATTTCCAATTGTACTCCAGTTGGTGTCATTCATGTCCAAATGGCACTACAAATATCAGATGTCAATGTGACATCATAAGTGCATGAAAGTACAAAATAGTCTTCATTGTTTGCATTGTTGAATTAGTTCAGAATTTTGAAAACTTGTATCAGGTCCTTGGGCAGTCTTTCCTAAGAGAAGAGAAAAGTAATATCTCTCAGCTCCACATCATATGGAAGAGATATAAGAGTTGAAACTAATTTTGTTTTTTCTTTATTGCCAGAACTGGACTGCATATTCAGGATGCAGTTTACTATTGCGTCTAAAGATGCAGGATTGTTTCTGATGTATGTGGACGATGTTTCTGGTTGTGAAGTAGCATTTAGTTTGCTCTTCTACATGCTGTAATGCACTATGTAGTGTTATTTAAATTGTTACTGATTATTACTCCAACATTCTCTTTATTAACTTGGAGTTGTGGATTTTTGAGCTTTTGAAAGTCATGGCTTGTATTCATATCTCCAGAAAGCATAACTTTATATTTGTCAGTGTTAGATTTCTTTTGTGTCAGGCATTACCACTCTCCAGTCTTTGATTCATCTATACCCAATGTTCTTGTTATAGATGTTCTTATATCTCCTTTGATATTGATACTTTACGTACATAAAATATTTATGGTTAACACATATCCCCTTCTGCAAAGCACAGGGTGACATTAGTTTTCCCTTTTTAGTCCACCTCTGGCCTTTTCTGTCCATGTGAACACCAAGTGAACTCTGTCTGTCATAGCTGAGTGATTGGGCATGGACCATAGGTAAAGCATACAGAGTTGTACACCTGCTTAAAGTTTTCAGGGTTATGGTCAAAGGTTAAGGTCACAAGTTCTTGTGAACTAAAATTCTGTTAATTTTGTGAAATTTACATATATAGATGTGAACCAAATTGGTACCCAAAATACTACGTAGAAAGTGCTACATTTAATTATGTTTTGGAGATAAGGATCAAAGATGAAGGTGACCAGGTCTTGGACACAGAACTTACACTAAAGGCTTGTGTATGCTATGACTTCTCAAGTGGATGCTGACAAAACTTACTCCATAGATACTGTATAAAATGCTCCTCACCTAAGTTTTTGAAGTAGTATCAGGGGTCAGGGTCATAAGGTCTTTTGTACCGATGCGATTCATTGCTAGTGTACGCAACATATGAACACTGGGTTAATGGATGTATACCAGTTGTATACATCTGATATGATAATGATATTTCTAATTCAGAATTAGATAGGAAGTTGATTGTTTGAGGTAATGGCATTTGACCATTTGTTTGATAATTATACTAAGTGCATCAGTCCACAATATCTGATGAAATGGATATTGACCATATTTGTATCAGTGCCACTTAATGCTTTGCTCTGCATCTCATTTGAGGTTGAATAATCATGAGAATAAAATGTGGATGAATTTTTGTGCATGATAACATATGATTAGATGAATGGTGATACTGATCAAACTTTTACCATAGCTGCAGCTTACTTCTGACTACCTTATAGAAGTCAAGAGTCAAAGTAATATGTACTTAGATACAACTTACTGTTTGTGCACATGATATCAGAATAAAAGATGAATGGATATTGACCAAGCTTGTGCTACAGATAAAACTCACAAAGTTCTGCATGTGATAAACATTAGGATGTCAGGGTGAAAGGTCTTATACATTGAAATGTCATGAAGTGCCTGCATACACAGTATCTGAGGAATGGGTCAGTGGATGTTCTATTCTGTTCTATTCTGTATCTCTAATGCCCCTTCACTCAAGAAACTCTCATCAAGGGGTGGCCACTGCAAAAGTCTCCGCTTATCCCTGTCCTTACATGCCTCCCTTGCTTATGCCATTCCAAGCATTCTTCCGCTATTTCTCTCCCTCCAGTATCCTTTCATCCTATTTGCCTGTCACAGGTGGTCTTCCACTCACACCAACCCTTTTGATTGTACTGTCATACACTCTCCTTGTAAACTCCCAGTCTTGCCCAAACCGCCTCAAAGTATTACGTCACCCATTCTACCCCTCCACAATTTGCTCCCTTTGCATTCCCTACCATACCACATCTTATACACCCTTTCATTTTTTTCTTCATTGCATCTAGTCATAGCACATGCTCTTCTAAAATAGCTCATTTCCACAGCTTGGATTTGTGACCTCTATGACGACGCATTCCATGTCCATGTTTCGGCTGCATAGGTCAGGGTTGGAAGGACTGTTCTATCCCTTAATCCTCTCTTCACTTCCATGTTTACACCTTTACCCTTCATTACTCTATTAAGGGACCCAATGACTCTTCTACCATGTACTGCTCTCTCCCTTATCTCTCCTTCTATATAACCACACTTACCCAGGACAGCTTGTATTTATTTATTTATTATTATACTTTGTCGCTGTCTCCCTCGTTTGCGAGTAGCGCAAGGAAACAGACGAAAGAAATGGCCCAACCCCCCCCATACACATGTATATACATACGTCCACACACGCAAATATACATACCTACACAGCTTTCCATGGTTTACCCCAGACGCTTCACATGCCTTGATTCAATCCACTGACAGCACGTCAACCCCGGTATACCACATCACTCCAGTTCACTCTATTCCTTGCCCTCCTTTCACCCTCCTGCATGTTCAGGCCCCGATCACACAAAATCTTTTTCACTCCATCTTTCCACCTCCAATTTGGTCTCCCTCTTCTGCTCGTTCCCTCCACCTCCGACACATATATCCTCTTGGTCAATCTTTCCTCACTCATTCTCTCCATGTGCCCAAACCATTTCAAAACACCCTCTTCTGCTCTCTCAACCACGCTCTTTTTATTTCCACACATCTCTCTTACCCTTACGTTACTTACTCGATCAAACCACCTCACACCACACATTGTCCTCAAACATCTCATTTCCAGCACATCCATCCTCCTGCGCACAACTCTATCCATAGCCCACGCCTCGCAACCATACAACATTGTTGGAACCACTGTTCCTTCAAACATACCCATTTTTGCTTTCCGAGATAATGTTCTCGACTTCCACACATTCTTCAAGGCTCCCAGAATTTTCGCCCCCTCCCCCACCCTATGATCCACTTCTGCTTCCATGGTTCTATCCGCTGCCAGATCCACTCCCAGATATCTAAAACACTTCACTTCCTCCAGTTTTTCTCCATTCAAAAAAAACTCACCTCCCAATTATGAGTGATAATAACACATTTCCATTGTGTGATTATTGCTTGTATTATTAGTTTATGTGTTAGGCAAGACATTTCTAAAGAAAACTATATGAGAATCCGTGTAGAATAGAAAGTAACAAATGCTGTAGGTTGATGAGCATGATAAAAGGAAAGGTAAGTGCCTGGATCAAACAACTATTATATGCTGAGTAATTATATGTTTTGATTACACATTTGTGATTATCTATCCAGTTATCTGTATCGTTGATGCCTGTTCCCTCCTGTAACTCCCTCAAGGGGGTGACCATGGCAGTAGAGCCTCCATACTTAGTGAACTCTAGTGCTACTTAGTTTTTCAGTGCCTCACCCTTAACAGGCCACTTAGTTTTTAGTGCCTCACCCTTAACAGGCCATCAGCAGGGGGCAACTTTAGCACATTGTTTGCAGAAGCTCCTACTTAATGTTCCAACTGACTACTTCGTAATGCTCCTGCCAAACGTTTCTACCTACTACTAATACCTAATGTTTCTTGCTAATGCTCCTGCCTAAATGTTCCTACCTTCTACTTCTACTTATTGCTCCCACCATTTTGCCAAAAGGCAAGGTTAGCGCATAGTGCTCACTGCAGGAAAATCTTGAGTAACAAAGAATGAGCTGTGTTAGTTAATTGTTGGCAAGTGTTATGTGTAACAAGGTGAGATTTTATGTTTGTGGACTGAATGCCAATAGTCCATGTGTTTGCGAGGCAGAAAGAAAAGAGAAGCTACCCAGGTCAAAGGAGTGCCACTTGACAGCCACTGAAGTGCTGGATCACTACACAAACATCACTGACTCTCCCACTGCCCAGGTGGGTTGTACTTGTGATATTTATCCGTGGTTGTTGGTTGTCTACCAATACTACTTACGTTGTGATTGTTTCTCACAATATTTGTTTATGACACGTAAGACATTTCTGAAGGGCACTGTTAAAATGGCATCAGTAGCTTAAGGAATAAATTTTTAGCAAATTATTTCCAATTGTACTCCAGTTGGTGTCATTCATGTCCAAATGGCACTACAAATATCAGATGTCAATGTGACATCATAAGTGCATGAAAGTACAAAATAGTCTTCATTGTTTGCATTGTTGAATTAGTTCAGAATTTTGAAAACTTGTATCAGGTCCTTGGGCAGTCTTTCCTAAGAGAAGAGAAAAGTAATATCTCTCAGCTCCACATCATATGGAAGAGATATAAGAGTTGAAACTAATTTTGTTTTTTCTTTATTGCCAGAACTGGACTGCATATTCAGGATGCAGTTTACTATTGCGTCTAAAGATGCAGGATTGTTTCTGATGTATGTGGACGATGTTTCTGGTTGTGAAGTAGCATTTAGTTTGCTCTTCTACATGCTGTAATGCACTATGTAGTGTTATTTAAATTGTTACTGATTATTACTCCAACATTCTCTTTATTAACTTGGAGTTGTGGATTTTTGAGCTTTTGAAAGTCATGGCTTGTATTCATATCTCCAGAAAGCATAACTTTATATTTGTCAGTGTTAGATTTCTTTTGTGTCAGGCATTACCACTCTCCAGTCTTTGATTCATCTATACCCAATGTTCTTGTTATAGATGTTCTTATATCTCCTTTGATATTGATACTTTACGTACATAAAATATTTATGGTTAACACATATCCCCTTCTGCAAAGCACAGGGTGACATTAGTTTTCCCTTTTTAGTCCACCTCTGGCCTTTTCTGTCCATGTGAACACCAAGTGAACTCTGTCTGTCATAGCTGAGTGATTGGGCATGGACCATAGGTAAAGCATACAGAGTTGTACACCTGCTTAAAGTTTTCAGGGTTATGGTCAAAGGTTAAGGTCACAAGTTCTTGTGAACTAAAATTCTGTTAATTTTGTGAAATTTACATATATAGATGTGAACCAAATTGGTACCCAAAATACTACATAGAAAGTGCTACATTTAATTATGTTTTGGAGATAAGGATCAAAGATGAAGGTGACCAGGTCTTGGACACAGAACTTACACTAAAGGCTTGTGTATGCTATGACTTCTCAAGTGGATGCTGACAAAACTTACTCCATAGATACTGTATAAAATGCTCCTCACCTAAGTTTTTGAAGTAGTATCAGGGGTCAGGGTCATAAGGTCTTTTGTACCGATGCGATTCATTGCTAGTGTACGCAACATATGAACACTGGGTTAATGGATGTATACCAGTTGTATACATCTGATATGATAATGATATTTCTAATTCAGAATTAGATAGGAAGTTGATTGTTAGAGGTAATGGCATTTGACCATTTGTTTGATAATTATACTAAGTGCATCAGTCCACAATATCTGATGAAATGGATATTGACCATATTTGTATCAGTGCCACTTAATGCTTTGCTCTGCATCTCATTTGAGGTTGAATAATCATGAGAATAAAATGTGGATGAATTTTTGTGCATGATAACATATGATTAGATGAATGGTGATACTGATCAAACTTTTACCATAGCTGCAGCTTACTTCTGACTACCTTATAGAAGTCAAGAGTCAAAGTAATATGTACTTAGATACAACTTACTGTTTGTGCACATGATATCAGAATAAAAGATGAATGGATATTGACCAAGCTTGTGCTACAGATAAAACTCACAAAGTTCTGCATGTGATAAACATTAGGATGTCAGGGTGAAAGGTCTTATACATTGAAATGTCATGAAGTGCCTGCATACACAGTATCTGAGGAATGGGTCAGTGGATGTTCTATTCTGTTCTATTCTGTATCTCTAATGCCCCTTCACTCAAGAAACTCTCATCAAGGGGTGGCCACTGCAAAAGTCTCCGCTTATCCCTGTCCTTACATGCCTCCCTTGCTTATGCCATTCCAAGCATTCTTCCGCTATTTCTCTCCCTCC
The DNA here is from genome assembly GCF_036320965.1 of Panulirus ornatus. Classification (NCBI taxonomy): domain Eukaryota; kingdom Metazoa; phylum Arthropoda; class Malacostraca; order Decapoda; family Palinuridae; genus Panulirus; species Panulirus ornatus. The sequence goes on along the minus strand of NC_092288.1, from coordinate 12,977,016 downwards.
AGTATCCTTTCATCCTATTTGCCTGTCACAGGTGGTCTTCCACTCACACCAACCCTTTTGATTGTACTGTCATACACTCTCCTTGTAAACTCCCAGTCTTGCCCAAACCGCCTCAAAGTATTACGTCACCCATTCTACCCCTCCACAATTTGCTCCCTTTGCATTCCCTACCATACCACATCTTATACACCCTTTCATTTTTTTCTTCATTGCATCTAGTCATAGCACATGCTCTTCTAAAATAGCTCATTTCCACAGCTTGGATTTGTGACCTCTATGACGACGCATTCCATGTCCATGTTTCGGCTGCATAGGTCAGGGTTGGAAGGACTGTTCTATCCCTTAATCCTCTCTTCACTTCCATGTTTACACCTTTACCCTTCATTACTCTATTAAGGGACCCAATGACTCTTCTACCATGTACTGCTCTCTCCCTTATCTCTCCTTCTATATAACCACACTTACCCAGGACAGCTTGTATTTATTTATTTATTATTATACTTTGTCGCTGTCTCCCGCGTTTGCGAGGTAGCGCAAGGAAACAGATGAAAGAAATGGCCCAACCCCCCCCCCATACACATGTATATACATACGTCCACACACGCAAATATACATACCTACACAGCTTTCCATGGTTTACCCCAGACGCTTCACATGCCCTGCTTCAATCCACTGACAGCACGTCAACCCCGGTATACCACATCGCTCCAATTCACTCTATTCCTTGCCCTCCTTTCACCCTCCTGCATGTTCAGGCCCCGATCACACAAAATCTTTTTCACTCCATCTTTCCACCTCCAATTTGGTCTCCCTCTTCTCCTTGTTCCCTCCACCTCCGACACATATATCCTCTTGGTCAATCTTTCCTCACTCATTCTCACCATGTGCCCAAACCACTTCAAAACACCCTCTTCTGCTCTCTCAACCACGCTCTTTTTATTTCCACACATCTCTCTTACCCTTACGTTACTCACTCGATCAAACCATCTCACACCACACATTGTCCTCAAACATCTCATTTCCAGCACATCCATCCTCCTGCGCACAACTCTATCCATAGCCCACGCCTCGCAACCATACAACATTGTTGGAACCACTATTCCTTCAAACATACCCATTTTTGCTTTCCGAGATAATGTTCTCGACTTCCACACATTCTTCAAGGCCCCCAGGATTTTCGCCCCCTCCCCCACCCTATGATCCACTTCCGCTTCCATGGTTCCATCCGCTGCCAGATCCACTCCCAGATATCTAAAACACTTCACTTCCTCCAGTTTTTCTCCATTCAAACTCACCTCCCAATTGACTTGACCCTCAACCCTACTGTACCTAATAACCTTGCTCTTATTCACATTTACTCTTAACTTTCTTCTTCCACACACTTTTCCAAACTCAGTCACCAGCTTCTGCAGTTTCTCACATGAATCGGCCACCAGCGCTGTATCATCAGCGAACAACAACTGACTCACTTCCCAAGCTCTCTCATCCCCAACAGACTTCATACTTGCCCCTCTTTCCAAAACTCTTGCATTTACCTCCCTAACAACCCCATCCATAAACAAATTAAACAACCATGGAGACATCACACACCCCTGCCGCAAACCTACATTCACTGAGAACCGATCACTTTCCTCTCTTCCTACACGTACACATGCCTTACATCCTCGATAAAAACTTTTCACTGCTTCTAACAACTTTCCTCCCACACCATATATTCTTAATACCTTCCACAGAGCATCTCTATCAACTCTATCATATGCCTTCTCCAGATCCATAAATGCTACATACAAATCCATTTGCTTTTCTAAGTATTTCTCACATACATTCTTCAAAGCAAACACCTGATCCACACATCCTCTACCACTTCTGAAACCACACTGCTTGTAGATACTTAAATTCTCTCACTTCGTCCAGTCTTTTTCCCTCCATATCCAAAGCACAATTTAGTACACTTTCTTTTTTCAATGTATATGGTTTTATAGAATCCATACTTTAACTCTGTTTCCTTTCAAATGCCATTACTTTACTTTTACTTGCATTTACACATATCATAAAACACAACTTTCTGCAACTCCTCCGCACTCTCCACAAACAACACAGTATCATCTGCAAACGGGCTTGCCACTAGCCACCATATTTCACTGCCACACCCCGTCTCTGCACCCCATTTCCCTAGTTTTGCATTCATCTTTATCACTCCATCCATAATTATTTTAAAAAGCAAGGGTGACATCACACAGCCCTGCCTCACACCTACATGTATCCCAAATCTTTCACTCAGCTCTCCATCCACAGTTACACATGCTTTTGCTCCATCCAGCACATCCCATAAAGCATTCCACTCAACTCTGTTATACGCTTTCTCCAGATCCATAGATTCTGCATGCAACTTCTTACCTTTCACTAAATACTTATCTGAGGTCATCTTTACTACAAAAATCTGATCAACACTTCCGTACCTTTCCTAAAACTCCCTTGCTCTTCACTTATTCTGTATTCAGTCACTTCCATCACTCTTTCAATTAATATTCTTGCTTACACTTTTCCTGTTATACATAAGATTTATTCCCTTATGATTGCTACATACATCCTTAGCACCTTTTCCTTTGAATAAAGGAATGATTGTAGGTTTCACCCAATCCTCAGGAACAACCTTCTGTTTCCATGCAAAATTACGTATAAGGTGCATCCACCCTATCACACTTTCTCCTCCATACTTCTGCATTTCAGCCATAATCCCATCCACTCCAGGTGCCTTTTCTACCTTCAGCCTCATTATTGCCCTTCTTACCTCCTTTTTAGCTATAGGCCCTTGCATTTGTATCCTCTTCCTTCCATCTGCCATACCCATGCATGTAACAACTGCCACTCCCTTCTCTCCCACACATCAGTTTGTCAAAATACTCTTTCCATCTTCCTTTCACTTCCTTTTGATTCAGCAACTCTCCTTCCTTACTCACATCAACATTTCCACTCTTGTATCAACCTCTTTCCTTTCTCATCTCCTTCCAGTATAGTTTCATATTATGCCAAAACTTTTCACTTGATTTCCTTCCAAAATCTTCATCTACTCTTTAATTACTTTCCTCTATCAGCTTCTTAACATTCCACTTACATATTTGTATTCTTACCTCCTTTTCTGAACTTCCACTGGTACTTTCCTATCGAGCAATCTACCATATGCCTTTTTCTTCTCTTCCACAGCATTTTCAATCTCTTCTGCTCTTTTCATTCCCATATCTCTCTACCTTGTATTCAACTACTGATTCTACAACCTGTAATAGTATTTCTCTAAATATTTTAAACACCTCATTCACACATGACTGCATTCCTACATTCACTTCATTGCCATCTAAGCTTTCAGTTCCCTTCCTTTCATACTCCTCCCTGCATTTTCCTGATTCATCTTCTCTCTTGCCAATGCTTTTACCTCTCCATTCTTCCTTATGCCATACCTCCACTTCTCCCTGATCCTCATCCCCACAAGAGCTGCGAAATGGTCAGTCTTCAGAGAATCCTTTCACGACTCTAGCATCTAGCATGGCCTTTCTCAATCTTTCATCCAGTGCCACATAGTCAGTCAAAGCATTTTGCTCTTCTCTTTTATCATTCCTCATCCATGTATATCTGTGAATCATCTTGTGCTGTGAAAAGGTGTTTGCAAGGAATAAACCAAGCTTATGCTGCAGGTGCTACACCAAAAGCTGATTTAATTTTCAAGGTAGGGTTCAGAGATTAGGGTCACAAGGTTATACATACTAAAATGATATTGAATGTTAATATACACAATATCTAAAGACTTAGTAGATGAATGTGGATTAGACTTGCACTACAAATACTGAGATACAGAATTCTCAGTCTCATGAATTTTTGGTAATTTGGCATTTTTGTGTACATCATGAACTTTATAAAGTTAAAGTTCATGATGTACACAAAAATGCCAGTAAATTCATGTGTGCAGATCAGAGGAATGGGTCAGTAGGTGTGGACTAGTTTTATACCTTGCATACTACTTGTAAAGGCTTTCATTAGATTATGTTTTATGGTTAGGGATCAGATTTCAATGTCATATGATCTTTGATAAAACACTAGCAAGTTCCTGTGTACACAGTATCTTATGACCAGATGATTGCATATGAACCAAACTTATACCACAAATACTGCATACAAGTTCTACTCATGATTAAGTTTTCAAGTGGGGGTCAGATGTCAAGGTTATGGGGTCTTGTGTACTAATATCTGCTAAATGCTAATGTATACAGTATCTTACTTGATGAATGGATGTGAACCGAACTTGTACCACACATATTACATACAAAGCTCTTCACCTTTAAAAGATTTAAGGTGTGGAGGCAGAGGTTGAGGTCACAGGTTATTCTGCACCAAAATTTTTTAAATGCATTGGTACTCTATCTGTAGCTTAGATGAATGGATGTGAACCAAACTTAAATGAAAGAAGCTTCATGGAGATTTATGAATTTGATAATTTTTGACTTAAGGTAAAATGTCAAGTTCAGAACATGACATTCTTTGGGATGTACAAAACCCCATGCAGGGGCTAAAGGGTTTTTCAGTAAGACCAGTTTTCTTGCTTTGATTTTCTCCAATCACTCATTCCTCCTCTGCTTAACCCATTTTCTGTATCGTGTCATTCAAATGTTGGTTCCCAAAAAGTGTCAGTTTACCACTAAAGATGATCATATTAAATTTCTAACTACTTTTCTAGTGTGAAAAGACAGTAAGTTTTCTATATCTGATGATTGCTCTCCTTAGAATATATTAAAAAAAAACGCTGAATTTATGGAAGAAAACAAATGCAGAAGATATTTGAATGTCCCTGCGTGGATGCAGGTTAGCTGGTACTGTTTATGTTTGTGATTTAACTCACTGCTTCAAGGTGGCAGCACCTTCTGGACAACTGCAGCCATTCTGTATTTAGGGGGAGTTAACATTTTTTGAAGTTCAATGCTCAAGTGATTTGTTAGTACAGAAATGCACTTTCTGTAGCGAGAGGGTTAGTACATTTCATGCTGTTATAATAAAAAGATCATGCCTCATCACCCATTTTGCCCCATTTATATACTTTAAAACATTCAGCAGCCCTCATCAATTTAGCAGTGGTTCTTTTCTGTATGATGAGTGATTTTTCCCAGAGGCTGCCCCGAGTCCACCACCTGTGGTTCATTTAATTGTACGTCCCATGAAATAAGGGAAGGATAGCCATACAGCACTTATACATAAATTTTAACGTTACCAAGTTGTCAAGTTCTTTGCCTTCTTATAGTCACTACATAGATTTTACCCACTATACCTCATTTTTAGCATATAAAGCAGAGTTTTATTGTTGTCGGCCCACTACAATAATTATTGGGTTTTTCCTCATGAGAACAGTATCAAGTGTTTTATATGTTTGCTTTGTGAGTGCACATGAATTCTGTATCAACTATTGATGGTAATGGTAAGTTTCAGCTTCCACTACCAGCATAGTTGGAGGACTTGTCCTTGTAGGAAAAAGTTATTACGTGGAGCAATTGATTTTCCCCACCCCTTGTTGTTAGTCCTCTTGTAATTTTTGTAAAGCACATTGAAATAAAGACCTAAGAATTGTTGATTACTTACTTATAATCACTGTTACAGTATTTTCATTAATTTGATATCCCAGTCATAATAATTAAGAAGGTAAAGGACCACTTACAGATTGAATTGATTTATCAGATGTTTTGCTTTGTTGGCTAGCTTTTTCCATACTCCAGTCTGATTAGAATGTAACAACAACCAGCTGTGGCCTGTTATGATAAGCCATCATCTCGTGGTTCTGATGTTTGAATAGGAAAATTTCATGGGATAAGTTTGTTACATTTTTTTAATATGTGTAAACAGGTTCTGGTCAAAGATGTTTTATGAAATGGTTATGCATACCTTCTCAAACTGTATTAAAGCACATTTTTTCATGTTCATATTACTGTAATGATAGTTTTATTTATGGTGTATATAATGTACAAATTAAGTATCATCCCAGAAAGTATTATTATTCCATTAATTCAAGTCATTTTGTATAGGTTTCATTATTCATTGTGCCACATTTGCTTGATAGCACAGTAGAATTCATTGATATATTCTTTTTGTGATGTTAGATATGAAAGTGTTTTCAGTGAAGCATTGTAGGTATGTTTATTTATCATTATGACTGTATCAAAGAGCTACAACCTAATAGCGGTAGCATTGTAAATTACATAATAGTCATCCAATTTCTTATGATCAAAAAATTCAGATGCATATAGGATGTTATGAGTTGTTGATCAGAGTGGCATCACAAACAACTACCATCACCACCCTACCTAGAAGCGTCAACCCTTTAAGAATGTGTACTCTCTCATTGTTGTTCTAGTCTAGGCGATGGTGTAAGTTACCCGGTGCGAGGCCAACAGCCCCCTTCTACCACTACTGCCACCACTACCCCTGTGCAATCCTATGGCAGCACACAGACCAGGTAGAGAGCTTCACTTACCCACCTGGCACATGCCTTGTCAGGGGAGGGTTTAACTTATTGTGGTATTTGATTTTGATTTTTAATGCATCCTCCATGCCCACTAATTCCTGGTAGATCTTTACCCATTTCTTTTCCCTAATGTCTTCTTATTTTCTTCTCATTCTTCTCCCTCTTATCTGTACCTTTTCCCATAGATCTTGTATGAGTCTTCATGATGTTGCCTTATCACTTTTTTCCATACTCTGTTCCATGGTAACATTTATGTGGCTTCTTTTCCTTTTGTCATTCTTTTCTAGACTCACTTTTTATTGAACCCCTACTCTCTGACGTATGTTATTTTCTTTTCTGTACCCACCTCATTTTTAACTAACTTATATCCTTTTTATCATCTCTCTTACCTCTTACCTCATGATTTATCCATGCTGACATCTGCCTTAACTGTATTTCAGTTTTCCTTACTGATATTTCATCTTCATTTACTGTGTTTTAGTAACAGTCTGTCACATTTTACTTGTATATCATTTGACCTTACCTGTCTCACACTTAATTTGTTGTTTTTTCCTCAAGAAGTTTATGGTATTTGTAGGTTTTCATATAGTTTTATTGTTGTCTTACCTTCTTTATATCATAAATTGATTATGTTTTCTCTAATAATCTGATAACCTATTTTATTGTCTTTTTTTGATAAACTTTTTTATTAACTTTTTTTTTCCAGCTTTTGATTTTATTGTTCTGTCATTGCTGCTATCATTTTTCTCTTCTTTTGCCCAATAATGTTATTTTTATGTATTTGTTTACTATCATCCCCTTCCAAGCCTCCTCCTCCATCCTCATTCTTCCCTTGTCAGTATCTCCTACTTTCCCTTTCCTTCCTCTACTCCTCTTCCTTCTCATCCTTTGCATTTTCTTCACTATTTCCCTTCTTTCACTCATCCTTCACTCTCCCATTTCCACTTTACTCATTATTGACCTTCCCTTCTACTTGCTCTTTTCCTCTGCCTCCTTCCTTTGTATCCTCCTCCTTCCAGTTGTCATAACCTTCTTGTGGACCATCTGGTCTCCCATTGTCTAACTTTTTCATGCACTTGCTCCTCACCCTTTCCTCTCCCTCCCCATTCACCCTCCCTCTTTTCCCAATCCCAAATCCATGCCTGTCATGTGCTTGTGGTTGTCTGGTGCAGTGTAAAATTTTCTGCTTGAAAATGGAGCCTTGAGCAATTTCTGACATGAGTTTATTCAAAATGATTTATGTAGTTGAATCTAGGCAGTCATAGTGCTTTGTTGAATTAAGTGAAACATGATGGATTAATGGAAGGTGTTATTTGCCCTATGAGCTAAGCATGACAGCCTTGTATTTTTGTGGAGCATTTGTGTAATTTCACTGAAGATTTTGCTATCATCACGAATGACTGAATTCTATTGTAGGTTAATGTAACTAATAAGAAATTAGTATTGTTCACTTGAACTCAAGCTTAAAGAAAGCTGCATGTATTGATGCTCATTGTCTTAACAGTTTTTAATGTAAGAAAATGTGATTTGAAATTCTTTTATACAGGTTTAAATGATTTGTGTGGGACAGATGAATGTCATTTCTTGAATGTTGTATAGTAACTTCAGCCTTTTTTTGTAGCAGTGAGACTTTCCATATTTCAACTATCGAATGATACTCCACATAGAAATAATTTCAAAACAGCATGGATGTAAATAATCTTAAAACTTTGATTCTTACTTTCTTTTTGTCTGAATGTTTATGAAGGTGCACAGTTCAACCACATAATCATTGCAGGTTTATTATCTTTCAACATAGGTTTTGAACATTGTTGCCCCCAAGTTTTGTAGAGAAAAAATCTGGAAAGTTTTTGTATAATGTTAAATATTTCACTGAAAAATAGAGTAAGTTACTTTTCTTAGTAAGATAACGTTGATGCTCTTTATTTCATGCATTTGATCTAGTCAGAAAATTATATGCTTCTTACATTGAAAAATAGGTCAACTTGATTCTGAAATGTGGTAGTAAAGAGTCATACAAGTGATTATTAAAATAAAACCTGGAATGTGCTGCCATTGGTGCAATGAAGATTAGATCCCCAGTACAGTCCCACTTAAACATGATCGGCACTGAAGATATTCAGCGGCACTAGACCTCTCTCACCCAAATCACTCTATAACTAACAACCCCCGAGTAGAAAGAAAAGTTTGTTCCTGCCTCACACATCTGTAATCATTAGTCACATATCTCCCTGCCTCCAACAAATATAACACACACATACTGAACTAACCTGGCAGACCCTAACAGCTGACCTTCCAACTCATTCTTAGACCCTAACCCACCAGATATACAATCATCAGAAAATACACTTCTCATACAGCATGAGTCACACTCTCCTGCAATCTCTGGACATCACCCATCGCTATAACACTATTGTTGCTATTTCAACATATCCTAAGGCTCATCATGCACACAATGCATCTACCATAAAGAAGACACCTAACACTTATTACTCAGTTGCCCTGTACTCGCTGCACATAGATGCTCACATAACATCACAATATTTTGTGACAAGTTATCCCAGCCAAAAGATGAGTGCTGCAGGAGCCTCGTAAGAATAAAAGAGACTCCTGGAGCAGGAAATAAGTAAGCAAGCAAGTATATATATATATATATATATATATATATATATATATATATATATATATATATATATATATCTTTCTTTCTTTCTTTCATACTATTCGCCATTTCCCGCATTAGCGAGGTAGCGTTGAGAACAGAGGACTGGGCCCTTGAGGGAATATCCTCACCTGGGCCCCTTCTCTGTTCCCTCTTTTGGAAAATTAAAAAAAAAAAAAAAAAGTGAGAGGGGAGGATTTCCAGCCCCCCGCTCCCTCCCCTTTTAGTCGCCTTCTACGACACGCAGGGAATACGTGGGAAGTATTCTTTCTCCCCTATCCCCAGGGATATATATATATATATATATATATATATATATATATATATATAGAAAAGAAGAGTGAATGTTGGGGTGAAGAGGGTGGTGAGAGTAAGTGAGCTTGGGAAGGAGACTTGTGTGAGGAAGTACCAGGAGAGACTGAGTACAGAATGGAAAAAGGTGAGAACAGTGGAAGTAAGGGGAGTGGGGGAGGAATGGGATGTATTTAGGGAATCAGTGATGGATTGCGCAAAAGATGCTTGTGGCATGAGAAGAGTGGGAGGTGGGTTGATTAGAAAGGGTAGTGAGTGGTGGGATGAAGAAGTAAGAGTATTAGTGAAAGAGAAGAGAGAGGCATTTGGACGATTTTTGCAGGGAAAAAATGAAATTGAGTGGGAGACGTATAAAAGAAAGAGATAGGAGGTCAAGAGAAAGGTGCAAGAGGTGAAAAAAAGGGCAAATGAGAGTTGGGGTGAGAGAGTATCATTAAATTTTAGGGAGAATAAAAAGATGTTCTGGAAGGAGGTAAATAAAGTGCGTAAGACAAGGGAGCAAATGGGAACTTCAGTGAAGTGCGCAAATGGGGAGGTGATAACAAGTAGTGGTGATGTGAGAAGGAGATGGAGTGAGTATTTTGAAGGTTTGTTGAATGTGTTTTATGATAGAGTGGCAGATATAGGGTGTTTTGGTCGAGGTGGTGTGCAAAGTGCGAGGGTTAGGGAAAATGAGTTGGTAAACAGAGAAGAGGTAGTAAAAGCTTTGTGGAAGATGAAAGCCGGCAAGGCAGCAGGTTTGGATGGTATTGCAGTGGAATTTATTAAAAAAGGGGGTGACTGTATTGTTGACTGGTTGGTAAGGTTATTTAATGTATGTATGACTCATGGTGAGGTGCCTGAGGATTGGCGGAATGCGTGCATAGTGCCATTGTACAAAGGCAAAGGGGATAAGAGTGAGTGCTCAAATTACAGAGGTATAAGTTTGTTGAGTATTCCTGGCAAATTATATGGGAGGGTATTGATTGAGAGGGTGAAGGCATGTACAGAGCATCAGATTGGGGAAGAGCAGTGTGGTTTCAGAAGTGGTAGAGGATGTGTGGATCAGGTGTTTGCTTTGAAGAATGTGTGTGAGAAATACTTAGAAAAGCAAATGGATTTGTATGTAGCATTTATGGATCTGGAGAAGGTATATGATAGAGTTGATAGAGATGCTCTGTGGAAGGTATTAAGAATATATGGTGTGGGAGGCAAGTTGTTAGAAGCAGTGAAAAGTTTTTATCGAGGATGTAAGGCATGTGTACGTGTAGGAAGAGAGGAAAGTGATTGGTTCTCAGTGAATGTAGGTTTGCGGCAGGGGTGTGTGATGTCTCCATGGTTGTTTAATTTGTTTATGGATGGGGTTGTTAGGGAGGTGAATGCAAGAGTTTTGGAAAGAGGGGCAAGTATGAAGTCTGTTGGGGATGAGAGAGCTTGGGAAGTGAGTCAGTTGTTGTTCGCTGATGATACAGTGCTGGTGGCTGATTCATGTGAGAAACTGCAGAAGCTGGTGACTGAGTTTGGCAAAGTGTGTGAAAGAAGAAAGTTAAGAGTAAATGTGAATAAGAGCAAGGTTATTAGGTACAGTAGGGTTGAGGGTCAATTCAATTGGGAGGTGAGTTTGAATGGAGAAAAACTGGAGGAAGTGAAGTGTTTTAGATATCTGGGAGTGGATCTGGCAGCGGATAGAACCATGGAAGCAGAAGTGGATCATAGGGTGGGGGAGGGGGCGAAAATTCTGGGAGCCTTGAAGAATGTGTGGAAGTCGAGAACATTATCTCGGAAAGCAAAAATGGGTATGTTTGAAGGAATAGTGGTTCCAACAATGTTGTATGGTTGCGAGGCGTGGACTATGGATAGAGTTGTGCGCAGGAGGATGGATGTGCTGGAAATGAGATGTTTGAGGACATTGTGTGGTGTGAGGTGGTTTGATCGAGTAAGTAACGTAAGGGTAAGAGAGATGTGTGGAAATAAAAAGAGCGTGGTTGAGAGAGCAGAAGAGGGTGTTTTGAAATGGTTTGGTCACATGGAGAGAATGAGTGAGGAAAGATTGACCAAGAGGATATATGTGTCGGAGGTGGAGGGAACGAGGAGAAGAGGGAGACCAAATTGGAGGTGGAAAGATGGAGTGAAAAAGATTTTGTGTGATCGTGGCCTGAACATGCAGGAGGGTGAAAGGAGGGCAAAGAATAGAGTGAATTGGAGCGATGTGGTATACCGGGGTTGACGTGCTGTCAGTGGATTGAATCAAGGCATGTGTATGGGGGTGGGTTGGGCCATTTCTTTCGTCTGTTTCCTTGCGCTACCTTGCAAACGCGGGAGACAGCGACAAAGCAGAAAAAAAAAAAAAAAAAAAAAATTTATTATACTTATTCCCTGTCTCCTTCGTTTGTGAGGTAGGGCACATGTACATACATATACATTGACAGACATATACATATATACACATGTGCATATTCATACTTGCTGCCTTCATCCATTACCGTCGCCCCTCCGCCACACATGAAATGGCACCCTCCTCCCCACGCGTGCACGCAAGTAGCTCAAGGAAAAGACAACTAAGGCCATGTCCGTTCACACTTAGTCTCTAGCTGTCATGTTTAATGCACTGAAACCTTATGTATATATATATAAACCTTTTTTTTTTTAATTATGGCCACCTCCCACCATTCTCATGCCACATGCATCTTTTGTGCAAGTCCCCACTGCTTCCCTAAATACATCCTATTCCTCACTCACTCTCCTCATGTCATTTGCTCTCACCTTTTGCCATTCTACACTAAATCTCTCCTGGTACTTCCTCACACAAGTCTCCTTTCCAAACTCACTCACTCTCACCACTCTTTTCTCCCCAACATTCTCTCTTCTTTTCTGGAAACTTCTACAAATTTTCCCCTTCGCCTCCACAAGATAGTGATCAGACATCCCTACAGCTGCCCCTCTCAGCACATTAACATCCATGAAAAGGTAAGGTTGTTAGTTAAAGAGAAAAGAGAGGCGTTTGGAAGATACTTGCGGGGAAGTAGTGCAAATAACTGGGAGATGTATAAAAGAAAGTGGCAGGATGTCAAGAGAAAGGTGCAAGGGGTGAAAAGAGGGCAAATGAGAGTTGAGATGATAGAGTATCTTTAAATTTTAGGGAAAATAAAAAGATGTTTTGGAAGGAGGTAATTTACTTGCATAAGACGAGAACAAATGACAACAACTGACTCATCTCCTGGGTCCTCTCACCCCCAGAAGATAGCACTTCTGCTCCTTTCTCCAAGACCCTTGTGTTCACTTCCTTCTCCACCCCATTTATAAACAAATTAAACAGCCTTGGTGACATAACATCCCTGCCATTTACCCACCCTCACCTGGAACCACGCCCCCTCCTCTCTTCCTTCGTGCACTCATGCCTTACTCTCTTGATGAAAACTTTTTACTGCTTTTGATAGCTTTCCTCCCACACCATATATTGACAATGCCTTCCACAGAGTATCTCTTTCAACCCTATCATATGTTCTTTGCAGAACCATAAATGCCACATACAAATCCTATTCTCTTAAGCATTTCTTGCACACATCCTTTGAAGCAGACACCTGTTCAACACATCTGCTACTCCTGAAGCCACAGTGTTTATACCCAGTCTGAACTCAGTGCATACCGCCATCCTCTCAGTCATTAATCTTCTATACAGCTCACCAGGTACACTCAACAGACTTACACCCCTGTAATTTGAGCATCCACTTTTGTCTCAATTATCTTTATACAGTGGCACTACACAGAGAAGCACTGCAGACCTCTCCATGGTTTTCTCTGGCCATGTTCCAGTTCAACCCATTGACAGTACATCGTCCTATATACTACATTGCTCCATTTCTCTCTCTCTCTCTCTCCCCCTTACACACTTCACACCCCATGCACATTAAGGTCTCAGTGACTCAAAGAGTCTTTTGCTCTTTCCTTCCATGTCATCTTTGGTCTTCCCTTCTTCCTTGCTTCCTCTGCTTCTGATCCTTATTTATTCTCCATGTGTCCCAACTATTTAGGCACAGGCTGTTCACCTTTGAAATATACCTTGATTTCTACTCTCTCTCTCTCAGTGTCATTCCTCAGTCAATCAACTCTCCTCACATCATACATTTTCTAAAGGCATATCATTTCCAACTCATCCCTCATCTTCGGTACATTTGCATTTTGGGCTCAAAACTCACATCCACAAAGCACTGTTGAGACTACTATACCATGTCATACATTCACCTTTGCCTTTACAGAAAGGATTTCTCTTTCCATATATTCCATAACATACTCAGGATCTTAACATACTCAGGATCTTAATCCCTCCTTACCTAGCCTGTGGTTCACTTCAGCTTACGAATTCTATCCAGTACCATATTCACTCCCAGGTATCTAGAAAACTCCACATCCCACAGGTTCTCACCATTCAAACTCACAATCTAACAGAACTGTCTCTCTCCTGCTAAATCTCCTTACTGTACATTTATTCACATCAGGTGCACTTACCCGTATACAATCCTTGAATTCTATCACCATCCCATTTGCTACTAATCCATCAATATCTTCAGTTTGATATTACCATCTCGTAACACTTCTGCCCTCTCAACAATGCTGTCAGGGCTGTTCAGTCCTCCTGCCTAGTTTGGCATCTCCATTTTTTTTTCCCTCTGACTGTAGTTTTTGCTCTTCTCCCTCTCGTCCTTTACCACATTCAGTGAATGCTCCACTCAATTCTACCTTGTTTTTAAGTTTCCTTGTCTGTTTAAATATCTCCTTGATAGTTGACTCCAAAGTCAAAGCCAACCATAATTGGTTGTCCCTTTATGTCTTGATTATAATGACCCATGCTTTTCCCTTCAAATCTCAATGAAATTGCATCTGACAGCTCTAAAGCTTCCAGTAGCTTTTCTATAAGCACTCCTTTTTTACTTTCTGTGTGTGTATGTGATTACTTATTTCTCTTGTGTGGTTTGGGAGTTTTCATGTGGGGCCCCATCTCTTGAACATTCTCTGTTATCATACAACTTCTTAAGTTTATGTATGGCATCTTTATTAACTATGTCCTTAGTCATTTATTGCTATTCTTCTACCGGTCTTATACTATGAAAATGCTGCTTCACATCTTTTTTTAACAAGTTTCTATCCGAATTTCATGTTATTTGAAGAACTGTTCAGTCAGTGTCATTGGTCTGTTTTAAAAGCAAAGGTTGTGATCAGGTCTCCCTTACTCTTCTTTCTTCTAATATGGACAGATTTAAAGCCTTTAGCCTAACATTTCCCTAAAACTTCTCTCTCTTAATTCTGGTACCATTTTCATTGACTTCATTTGAACTCACTCTGTTAGCTTTAAGTATTTCTTTAGATATGGTAACCAAATTTGAAAAGCATATTCTGCTTTTGACCTTTTGTATGATATTAACAGCTTGCTAAATATTTCCTTATCCATTTACTTAAAAGCTATTCTGATATTTGCCAGAAGACAGTTTGTCTCCTTTACTGTTCAAACCTTCCTTATTTAAAATGTAATTCCTTGGTAAAGCATTTGTTCAGTTCCTCTCAAAAGATTCACCTCTCTTTTTAACTCCTTTTGTTACCAAGTGGTTAAGAACTGATGGTCATCCATCTTCCACTTTCTCACCCAAATGTCTTGAACTGACTTTTTTATTATTTAACATTTCCCCATAACTCCTCCTCCATCAGAAGTGGCACCACCCTCCTTTGTTCTTGTTCTCTCACTTACCTTAGGCTTTATCCCTTTGAGCTTTATTTCACACAGAACCAGAACACCCACATCTCAGTCCTCAGACTCTTCCTAGACATTTCACCCATATCTCCCTTCCTATCCTGGTTACATCCACACACAATAAGACTCCCCAGTCCAAGTTTTCAAGGAGCACTCCTTGCCGAGCTCCTACTCTTGCTCCTTTTAGAAAGTGACATTATAGGGATGGAAGGGTTTCCAGCTCCTGCTCCTGCTCCTATTAACTGTCTCTAATCTTGCACACAGATAAGTTGAAATAATAGAACCTAAACCAGCATTGAAAGAAATGTTGACTCTACAATATATACATTTTATAGTATCAGGAGTGTTTAGCTTCACAAACAGGTTTAGATCTTCAGTTCTAGAAATGTTTGGATGATTTTTCCCATGTTGTCCCGTAGTGGTGTATCCATTGGACTGTCTCCTGTTAGTTAAGACTTCAGTATGGTTCCTTTTTTAGATATTAGCAATTTGATGGGATTTTGCTGTTTTCGTAACTTCAGACAAGTGTGAAATAACTGTTTACTTATGTGTGACCAGCAGATTTGGGCTCTCAGTTTCATCTGCTATCTTCTGCAAAGGGCTGGAGGCCTTTGAACCCCCTTGGAATCAGCCATATCTGTGAAAGTCATGTCCAATTAGAAGAAAAACATGTCACGGGACAATTCTGTATTGTATGTCACCATAAAAGTGGACTAGACTGAATTTTTTTCTTAATTTGTTTAATATTTCATTTGATTTTTTAATTTTCTTTTCTTTCTCCTCTCTTGATTTTGAAAACTTGTTCTTAGGAGCCATGAATACACCCACAAATTTTATCTCAATTAGCTCACCCATATTGGCTTAGGAGACTTACCCTCATATAGTTTTGCTTTTAAATAAAAGGTTTTATCCTTTTTTTACCATAACCTGTCCCTTGGAGTCCTGATTACACCCACAAAATTTCATTTCAGTTGGTGCACACATACAGGTGTCAGAGCAGTATATGTAAGGCATGTGTACAAGTAGGAAGCAGGGAGGGTGATTGGTTCCCAGTGAATGTTGGTTTGTGGTAGGGGTGTGTGATGTCCCCATGGTTGTTTAATTTATTTATGGATGGGGTGGTTTGGGAGGTAAATGCAAGAATTTTGGAGAGAGGGGCAGATATGCAGTCTGCTGTGGATGAGAGGGCCTGGGAAGTGCGTCAGTTGTTGTTCGCTGATGATATAGCTCTGTGGCTGATTTGGGTGAGAAACTGCAGAGATTGGTGACTGAGTTTGGAAAAGTGT
Organism: Panulirus ornatus; assembly: GCF_036320965.1. Classification (NCBI taxonomy): domain Eukaryota; kingdom Metazoa; phylum Arthropoda; class Malacostraca; order Decapoda; family Palinuridae; genus Panulirus; species Panulirus ornatus. The sequence continues at coordinate 12,960,535 of NC_092288.1, read as the reverse complement.
GTGAAAGGAGAAAGTTGGGAGTAAATGTGAATAAGAGCAAGGTTATTAGTTTCAGTAGGGTTGAGGGACAAGTTAATGGGAATGTAAGTTTCATTGGAGAAAAACTGGAGGAAGAGAAGTGTTTTAGGTATGTGGGAGTGGACTTAACAGCGGATGGAACCATGGAAGCAGAAGTGAGTCACAGGGTGGGGGAGGGGGCGAAGGTTCTTGGAGTGATGAAGAATGTTTGGAAGAAGAGAACTTTATCTCGGAGCAAAAATTGGTATGCTTGGAGGGATAGTAGTTCCATCAATGTTATATGGCAATGTTATATGGCATGGGTTATAGATAAAGTTGTACGGAGGAGGTTGGATGTGTTGGAAATGAAATGTTTGAGGACAATATGTGGTGTAAGTTGGTTTGATCGAGTAAGTAAAGGGTAAGAGAGATGTGTGGTAATAAAAAGAGAGTGGTTGAGAGAACTGAAGAGTGTTTTGAAATGGTTTGGTCACATGGAGAGAATGAGTGAGGAAAGATTGACAAAGAGGATATATGTGTCAGAGGTGGAGGAAACAAGGAGAAATGGGAGACCAAATTGGAAGTGGAAAGATGGATTGAAAAAGATTTTGAGCGATCGGGGCTTGAACATGCAGGAGGGTGAAAGGCATGCAAGGAATAGAGTGAATTGGAACAGTGTGGTATACCGGGGTCGATGTGCTGTCAGTGGATTGAACCAGGGCATGTAAAGTGTCTGGGGTAAACCATAGAAAGTTCTGTGGGGCCTGGATGTGGAAAGGGAGCTGTGGTTTTGGTGCATTATACATGACAGCTAGAAACTGAGTGTGAACGAATGTGGCCTTTGTTGTCTTTTCCTAGTGCTACCTCGCGTGCATGCGGTGGAAGGGCGTTATCAATGCATATGTGGCAGGGTGGCGATGGGAATGAATAAAGGCAGCAAGTATGAATTATGTACATGTGTATATATGTATATGTCTATGTATGTATATATGTGTATATGTATAGGTATGTATATGTGCGTGTGTGGACGTGTATGTATATACATGTGTATGTGGGTGGGTTGGGCCATTCTTTCATCTGTTTCCTCCACTCCCACTTCTTGTTCCCTTCACCTCTGACACATATATCCTCTTTGTCAATCTTTCCTCACTCATTCTCTCCATGTGACCAAACCATTTCAACCCCCCCTCCCCTCTTCTGCTCTCTCACCCACACTCTTTTTATTACCACACATCTCTCTTACCCTTTCACTGCTTACTTGATCAAACCACCTCACGCCACATGCTGCCCTCAAACACCTCATTTCCAACACGTCCACCCTCCTCTGCACAACCCTCTCTACAGCCCACGTTTCCATATCCTCGTTCCGGTTTCTTTAAATACTCCCTCAAATTTTCATCTCAGCCCACCCATATAGGTGAGGAAGCTGGGCATACCCTCAGATATTCAGAATTTCATTTTTTTATGTGATTATAACTGTATACTGGACTCTACATGCTTGAGGTTTCATGGCAAGTGAAAAGTCACCATTGGCAAGGCAGTATTATTTGGAGTACAGTCTCATCGGAGAACCTCTCATCCCAAAGGGGCTCACACATTCCTGTTATTGGAAGTGGTGCAGCCTTGAGCTGCTGGAGCTTCTGGAAAGAGATTCTGGGTAACAGCATGTGTCTTACATAGAAATTGGTCCTGAGATTATAATAGAGAAATGAAGAAATAGATGTACAGTACAGCAAGAGAACTCTGTACTTGTTAGGCCCTTCCTCTTGAACTCTGCTCTTTTTCATCCAATCTAAACTTATGTACTGTATTCATGTTTACATTATATATGACCAAAGAAAGAAAGAGGGCAAAAAATTAGAAACAAACTGGGAAGATAGATGACAGAGTGGCGGGGAAAATAGTTTCCATCCTGCCACCACCTGGTACGGGCTGCCATAGGTGGCCACAGTTAGGAAGAAAGTCAACTATCCTTCCAACCACCCTGTTGCCTAAGCAGCAATATAAAGATAATTTGCTTCAAACAGCTGTTTACTTCTGATAGATCTAAGGAAAGGAAAATATTCTTGTCAGATAAATAAGTAATAGACAATCATAGTAATGCAGTCAGTGTTCATTGTTTTGTCATTTATGTATGTATGTAAGATTGTCCTCATCGACAAGTGTTTGTCATTGTGTGATTCGTATTCATTTGTTGATAGAGTTTTACACTCATTTGTCTGGATGTATGAGTGACTATGTTTATTGAAGTACAGCAATCTCTTAAGGATTCTTCATATTTCGTGAATGCCTCATAGTTTTGCTGATAAGCATAACTGACAAGGAAAATTACTTGCCAGTACTATCTCCAGCAACATTGCTTATCATGCACATGACCAGGCACACTGTACCCCCTTTTCCCATCCATCCCAGCACTTCCCCTCACCTAGCTTCCTCTCCTATTGACCCACCTGCACTTGGCTAGCTCTTCATTCCCATATATTTCTGGTGAATGCAGTGCAGTATACTGTATTTCATATTCAATGCATATTTTGCTGTAGAAATTAAACTCATGTTTGTTTATTAATTTGCTCTTGCAAATATGGTTTTTCTTGTATGTTGTAGAGTAAAATGCTAACAAGTCAGTATATTGCAAATCTCTGTCTGATGGAAGGGGGCCATTCTCAGTTGGTTAAGATATCCAGGTCCTAACTATATATATATATATATATATATATATATATATATATATATATATATATATATATATATATAAATAAATAATATATATATATATATTTTTTTTTTTTTTGCTTTGTCACTGTCTCCCGTGTTTGCGAAGTAGTGCAAGGAAACAGACGAAAGAAATGGCCCAACCCACCCCCATACACATGCCTTGATTCAATCCACTGACAGCACGTCAACCCCAGTACACCACATCGCTCCAATTCACTCCATTCCCTGCCCTCCTTTCACCCTCCTGCACGTTCAGGCCCCTACCACACAAAATCTTTTTCACTCCATCTTTCCACCTCCAATTTGGTCTCCCTCTTCTCCTCGTTCCCTCCACCTCCGACACATATATCCTCTTGGTCAATCTTTCCTCTCATTCTCTCCATGTGACCAAACCATTTCAAAACACCCTCTTCTGCTCTCTCAACCACGCTCTTTTTATTTCCACACATCTCTCTTACCCTTACGTTACTCGATCAAACCACCTCACACCACACATTGTCCTCAAACATCTCATTTCCAGCACATCCATCCTCCTGCGCACAACTCTATCCATAGTCCACGCCTCACAACCATACAACATTGTTGGAACCACTATTCCTTCAAACATACCCATTTTTGCTTTCCGAGATAATGTTCTCGACTTCCACACATTCTTCAAGGCTCCCAGAATTTTCGCCCCCTCCCCCACCCTATGATCCACTTCCGCTTCCATGGTTCCATCCGGTGCCAGATCCACTCCCAGATATCTGAAACACTTCACTTCCTCCAGTTTTTCTCCATTCAAACTCACCTCCCAGTTGAATTGACCCTCAACCCTACTGTACCTAATAACCTTGCTCTTATTCACATTTACTCTTAACTTTCTTCTTCCACACACTTTACCAAACTCAGTCACCAGCTTCTGCAGTTCCACACATGAATCAGCCACCAGCGCTGTATCATCAGCGAACAACAACTGACTCACTTCCCAAGCTCTCTCATCCCCAACAGACTTTATACTTGCCCCTCTTTCCAAAACTCTTGCATTTACCTCCCTAACAACCCCATCCATAAACAAATTAAACAACCATGGAGACATCACACACCCCTGCCGCAAACCTACATTCACTGAGAACCAATCACTTTCCTCTCTTCCTACACGTACACTTGCCTTACATCCTCGATAAAAACTTTTCACTGCTTCTAACAACTTTCCTCCCACACCATATATTCTTAATACCTTCCACAGAGCATCTCTATCAACTCTATCATATGCCTTCTCCAGATCCATAAATGCTACATACAAATCCATTTGCTTTTCTAAGTATTTCTCACATACATTCTTCAAAGCAAACACCTGATCCACACATCCTCTACCACTTCTGAAACCACACTGCTCTTCCCCAATCTGATGCTCTGTACATGCCTTCACCCTCTCAATCAATACCCTCCCATATAATTTACCAGGAATACTCAACAAACTTATACCTCTGTAATTTGAGCACTCTCTTATATATATATATATATATATATATATATATATATATATATATATATATATATATATATATATATGTATATATATATATATATGAATGTATTGGAAAGAATCACAATTTTGCGCATGATCAAGATATTCCTATGAGTCCACGGGGTGAATGAAACACAAAATGTTCCCAAGTGCACTTTCATGTAATAATCACATCATCAAGGGAGACTCAAGAGAGAAATATAAGTCAGTTGATATACATTGAAGACATGAAGCTAGGACGCCATTTGGTAAACATGTGGAAAGGGAGCTGTGGTTTCGGGCATTATTGCATGACAGCTAGAGACTGAGTGTAAACGAATGGGGCCTTTGTTGTCTTTTCCTAGCGCTACCTCGCACACATGAAGGGGGAGGGGGATGGTATTCCATGTGTGGCGAGGTGGCGATGGGAATGAATAAAGGCAGACAGTGTGAATTGTGTGCATGGGTATATATGTATGTGTCTGTGTGTGTATATATGTATACATTGAGATGTATAGGTATGTATATTTGCGTGTGTGGACGTGTATGTATATACATGTGTATGGGGGTGGGTTGGGCCATTTCTTTCGTCTGTTTCCTTGCGCTACCTCGCAAACGCGGGAGACAGCGACAAAGCAAAATAAATAAAATATATATATATAAAATACAATATATATATATATATATATGTGTACGTGTAGGAAGAGAGGAAAGTGATTGGTTCTCAGTGAATGTAGGTTTGTGGCAGGGGTGTGTGATGTCTCCATGGTTGTTTAATTTGTTTATGGATGGGGTTGTTAGGGAGGTAAATGCAAGAGTTTTGGAAAGAGGGGCAAGTATGAAGTCTGTTGGGGATGAGAGAGCTTGGGAAGTGAGTCAGTTGTTGTTCGCTGATGATACAGCGCTGGTGGCTGATTCATGTGAGAAACTGCAGAAGCTGGTGACCGAGTTTGGTAAAGTGTGTGGAAGAAGAAAGTTAAGAGTAAATGTGAATAAGAGCAAGGTTATTAGGTACAGTAGGGTTGAGGGTCAAGTCAATTGGGAGGTGAGTTTGAATGGAGAAAAACTGGAGGAAGTGAAGTGTTTTAGATATCTGGGAGTGGATCTGGCAGTGGATGGAACCATGGAAGCGGAAGTGGATCATAGGGTGGGGGAGGGGGCGAAAATTCTGGGGGCCTTGAAGAATGTGTGGAAGTCGAGAACATTATCTCGGAAAGCAAAAATGGGTATGTTTGAAGGAATAGTGGTTCCAACAATGTTGTATGGTTGCGAGGCGTGGGCTATGGATAGAGTTGTGCGCAGGAGGATGGATGTGCTGGAAATGAGATGTTTGAGGACAATGTGTGGTGTGAGGTGGTTTGATCGAGTGAGTAACGTAAGGGTAAGAGAGATGTGTGGAAATAAAAAGAGCGTGGTTGAGAGAGCAGAAGAGGGTGTTTTGAAGTGGTTTGGGCACATGGAGAGGATGAGTGAGGAAAGATTGACCAAGAGGATATATGTGTCGGAGGTGGAGGGAACAAGGAGAAGAGGGAGACCAAATTGGAGGTGGAAAGATGGAGTGAAAAAGATTTTGTGTGATCGGGGCCTGAACATGCAGGAGGGTGAAAGGAGGGCAAGGAATAGAGTGAATTGGATCGATGTGGTATACCGGGGTTGACGTGCTGTCAGTGGATTGAATCAAGGCATGTGAAGCGTCTGGGGTAAACCATGGAAAGCTGTGCAGGTATGTATATTTGCGTGTGTGGACGTATGTATATACATGTGTATGGGGGTGGGTTGGGCCATTTCTTTCGTCTGTTTCCTTGCGCTACCTCGCAAACGCGGGAGACAGCGACAAAGTATAAAAAAAAATATATATATATATATATATATATATATATATATATATATATATATATATATATATATATATATGTATAGATTAGAAAGGGTAGTGAGTGGTGGGATGAAGAAGTAAGATTATTAGTGAAAGAGAAGAGAGAGGCATTTGGACGATTTTTGCAGGGAAAAAATGCAATTGAGTGGGAGATGTATAAAAGAGACAGGAGGTCAAGAGAAAGGTGCAAGAGGTGAAAAAGAGGGCAAATGAGAGTTGGGGTGAGAGAGTTTCATTAAATTTTAGGGAGAATAAAAAGATGTTCTGGAAGGAGGTAAATAAAGTGCGTAAGACAAGGGAGCAAATGGGAACTTCAGTGAAGGGCGCAAATGGGGAGGTGATAACAAGTAGTGGTGATGTGAAAAGGAGATGGAGTTAGTATTTTAAAGGTTTGTTGAATGTGTTTCATGATAGAGTGGCAGATATAGGGTGTTTTGGTCGAGATGGTGTGCAAAGTGAGAGGGTTAGGGAAAATGATTTGGTAAACAGAGAAGAGGTAGTAAAAGCTTTGCGGAAGATGAAAGCCAGCAAGGCAGCAGGTTTGGATGGTATTGCAGTGGAATTTATTAAAAAAGGGGGTGACTGTATTATTGACTGGTTGGTAAGGTTATTTAATGTATTTATGACTCATGGTGAGGTGCCTGAGGATTGGTGGAATGCGTGCATAGTGCCATTGTACAAAGGCAAAGGGGATAAGAGTGAGTGCTCAAATTTCAGAGGTATAAGTTTGTTAAGTATTCCTGGTAAATTATATGGGAGGGTATTGATTGAGAGGGTGAAGGCATGTACAGAGCATCAGATTGGGGAAGAGCAGTGTGGTTTCAGAAGTGGTAGAGGATGTGTGGATCAGGTGTTTGCTTTGAAGAATGTATGTGAGAAATACTTAGAAAAGCAAATGGATTTGTATGTAGCATTTATGGATCTGGAGAAGGCATATGATAGAGTTGATAGAGATGCTCTGTGGAAGGTATTAAGAATATATGGTGTGGGAGGAAAGTTGTTAGAAGCAGTGAAAAGTTTTTATCGAGGATGTAAGGCATGTGTACGTGTAGGAAGAGAGGAAAGTGATTGGTTCTCAGTGAATGTAGGTTTGCGGCAGGGGTGTGTGATGTCTCCATGGTTGTTTAATTTGTTTATGGATGGGGTTGTTAGGGAGGTGAATGCAAGAGTTTTGGAAAGAGGGGCAAGTATGAAGTCTGTTGTGGATGAGCGAGCTTGGGAAGTGAGTCAGTTGTTGTTCGCTGATAATACAGCGCTGGTGGCTGATTCATGTGAGAAACTGCAGAAGCTGGTGACTGAGTTTGGTAAAGTGTGTGAAAGAAGAAAGTTAAGAGTAAATGTGAATAAGAGCAAGGTTATTAGGTACAGTAGGGTTGAGGGTCAAGTCAATTGGGAGGTGAGTTTGAATGGAGAAAAACTGGAGGAAGTGAAGTGTTTTAGATATCTGGTAGTGGATCTGGCAGCGGATGGAACCATGGAAGCGGAAGTGGATCATAGGGTGGGGGAGGGGGCGAAAATCCTGGGAGCCTTGAAGAATGTGTGGAAGTCGAGAACAGTATCTCGGAAAGCAAAAATGAGTATGTTTGAAGGAATAGTGGTTCCAGCAATGTTGTGTGGTTGCGAGGCGTGGGCTATGGATAGAGTTGTGCGCAGGAGGATGGATGTGCTGGAAATGAGATGTTTGAGGACAATGTGTGGTGTGAGGTGGTTTGATCGAGTAAGTAACGTAAGGGTAAGAGAGATGTGTGGAAATAAAAAGAGCGTGGTTGAGAGAGCAGAAGAGGGTGTTTTGAAATGGTTTGGTCACATGGAGAGAATGAGTGAGGAAAGATTGACCAAGAGGATATATGTGTCGGAGGTGGAGGGAACGAGGAGAAGAGGGAGACCAAATTGGAGGTGGAAAGATGGAGTGAAAAAGATTTTGTGTGATCGGGGCCTGAACATGCAGGAGGGTGAAAGGAGGGCAAAGAATAGAGTGAATTGGAGCGATGTGGTATACCGGGGTTGACATGCTGTCAGTGGATTGAATCAGGGCATGTGAAGCGTCTGGGGTAAACCATGGAAAGCTGTGTAGGTATGTATATTTGCGTGTGTGGACGTATGTATATACATGTGTATGGGGGTGGGTTGGGCCATTTCTTTCGCCTGTTTCCTTGCGCTACCTCGCAAACGCGGGAGACAGCGACAAAGTATAAGAAAAAAAGAAAAAAAAAAAAATATATATATATATATATATATACACATGTACATAATTCATACTGTCTGCCCTTATTCATTCCCATCGTCACCCCATCACACATGAAATGACTACCCCCTCCCCCGCATGTGTGCAAAGTAGTGCTAGGAAAAAGACAACAAAGGCCACATTTGTTCCCACTCAGTCTCTAGCTGTCATGTATAATGCACTGAAACCACAGCTCCTTTTACACATCCAGGCCCCACAAAACTTTCCATGGTTTACCCCAGACGCTTCACATGCCCAGGTTCAATCCATTGACAGCACGTCGACCCCGGTATACCACATCGTTCCAATTCACTCTTTTCCTTGCATGCCTTTCACCCTCCTGCATGTTCAGGCCCTGATCGCTCAAAATCTTTTTCACTCCATCTTTCCACCTCCAATATGGTCTCCCACTTCTCTTCGTTCCCTTCACCTCTGATACATATATCTCTTTGTCAGTCTTTCCTCACTCATTCTCTCCATGTGACCAAACCATTTCAAAACACCCTCTTCTACTCTCTCAACCACACTCTTTTTATTACCATATATCTCTCTTACCTATTCATTACTTACTCGATCAAACCACCTCACACCACATATCGTCTTCAAACATCTCATTTCCAGCACATCCACCCTCCTCCGAACAACTCAATCTACAGCCCACGCCTTGCGACCATATAACATTGTTGGAACCACTATTCCTTCAAACATACCCATTTTTGCTTTCCGAGATAATGTTTTCGCCTTCCATACATTTTTCAATGCTCCCAAAACTTTCGCCCCCTCCCCCACCCTGTGACTCACTTCCGTTTCCATGGTTCCATCCGCTGCCAAATCCACTACCAGATATCTAAAACATTTCACTTCCTCCAGTTTTTCTCCATTCAAACTTACCTTCCAATTGTCTTGTCCCTCAACCCTATTGTACCTAATAACCTTGCTCTTATTCACATTTACTCTCAGCTTTCTTCTTTCACACACTTTACCAAACTCAGTCACTAGCTTCTGCAGTTTCTCACCCAAATCAGCCACCAGCTGATTGATCGAGTAACTAATAATAGGGTAAGAGAGATGTGTGGTAATAAAAAGAGTGTGGTTGAGAGAGCAGAAGAGGGTGTTTTGAAATGGTTTGGTCACATGGAGAGAATGAGTGAGGAAAGATTGACCCAGAGGATATATGTGTCAGAGGTGGAGGAAACAAGGAGAAATGGGAGACCAAATTGGAAGTGGAAAGATGGAGTGAAAAAGATTTTGTGTGATCGGGGCCTGAACATGCAGGAGGGTGAAAGGCATGCAAGGAATAGAGTGAATTGGAACAGTGTGGTATACCGGGGTCGATGTGCTGTCAGTGGATTGAACCAGGGCATGTAAAGTGTCTGGGGTAAACCATAGAAAGTTCTGTGGGGCCTGGATGTGGAAAGGGAGCTGTGGTTTTGGTGCATTATACATGACAGCTAGAAACTGAGTGTGAACGAATGTGGCCTTTGTTGTCTTTTCCTAGTGCTACCTCGCGTGCATGCGGTGGAAGGGCGTTATCAATGCATATGTGGCAGGGTGGTGATGGGAATGAATAAAGGCAGACAGTGTGAATTGTGTGCATGGGTATATATGTATGTGTCTGTGTGTGTATATATGTATACATTGAGATGTATAGGTATGTATATTTGCGTGTGTGGACGTGTATGTATATACATGTGTATGTGGGTGGGTTGGGCCATTCTTTCATCTGTTTCCTCCACTCCCACTTCTTGTTCCCTTCACCTCTGACACATATATCCTCTTTGTCAATCTTTCCTCACTCATTCTCTCCATGTGACCAAACCATTTCAACCCCCCCTCCCCTCTTCTGCTCTCTCACCCACACTCTTTTTATTACCATATATCTCTCTTACCTATTCATTACTTACTCGATCAAACACCTCACGCCACATGCTGCCCTCAAACACCTCATTTCCAACACGTCCACCCTCCTCTGCACAACCCTCTCTACAGCCCACGTTTCCATATCCTCGTTCCGGTTTCTTTAAATACTCCCTCAAATTTTCATCTCAGCCCACCCATATAGGTGAGGAAGCTGGGCATACCCTCAGATATTCAGAATTTCATTTTTTTATGTGATTATAACTGTATACTGGACTCTACATGCTTGAGGTTTCATGGCAAGTGAAAAGTCACCATTGGCAAGGCAGTATTATTTGGAGTTACAGTCTCATCGGAGAACCTCTCATCCCAAAGGGGCTCACACATTCCTGTTATTGGAAGTGGTGCAGCCTTGAGCTGCTGGAGCTTCTGAAAGAGATTCTGGGTAACAGCATGTGTCTTACATAGAAATTGGTCCTGAGATTATAATAGAGAAATGAAGAAATAGATGTACAGTACAGCAAGAGAACTCTGTACTTGTTAGGCCCTTCCTCTTGAACTCTGCTCTTTTTCATCCAATCTAAACTTATGTACTGTATTCATGTTTACATTATATATGACCAAAGAAAGAAAGAGGGCAAAAAATTAGAAACAAACTGGGAAGATAGATGACAGAGTGGCGGGGAAAATAGTTTCCATCCTGCCACCACCTGGTACGGGCTGCCATAGGTGGCCACAGTTAGGAAGAAAGTCAACTATCCTTCCAACCACCCTGTTGCCTAAGCAGCAATATAAAGATAATTTGCTTCAAACAGCTGTTTACTTCTGATAGATCTAAGGAAAGGAAAATATTCTTGTCAGATAAATAAGTAATAGACAATCATAGTAATGCAGTCAGTGTTCATTGTTTTGTCATTTATGTATGTATGTAAGATTGTCCTCATCGACAAGTGTTTGTCATTGTGTGATTCGTATTCATTTGTTGATAGAGTTTTACACTCATTTGTCTGGATGTATGAGTGACTATGTTTATTGAAGTACAGCAATCTCTTAAGGATTCTTCATATTTCGTGAATGCCTCATAGTTTTGCTGATAAGCATAACTGACAAGGAAAATTACTTGCCAGTACTATCTCCAGCAACATTGCTTATCATGCACATGACCAGCACACTGTACCCCCTTTTCCCATCCATCCCAGCACTTCCCCTCACCTAGCTTCCTCTCCTATTGACCCACCTGCACTTGGCTAGCTCTTCATTCCCATATATTTCTGGTGAATGCAGTGCAGTATACTGTATTTCATATTCAATGCATATTTTGCTGTAGAAATTAAACTCATGTTTGTTTATTAATTTGCTCTTGCAAATATGGTTTTTCTTGTATGTTGTAGAGTAAAATGCTAACAAGTCAGTATATTGCAAATCTCTGTCTGATGGAAGGGGGCCATTCTCAGTTGGTTAAGATATCCAGGTCCTAACTATATATATATATATAATATATATATATATATATATGTGGTAAAGTGTGTAAAAAAAAAAAAAAATATATATATATATATAATATATATATATATTATATATATATATAAATAAATAATATATATATATATATTTTTTTTTTTTTTGCTTTGTCACTGTCTCCCGTGTTTGCGAAGTAGTGCAAGGAAACAGACGAAAGAAATGGCCCAACCCACCCCCATACACATGCCTTGATTCAATCCACTGACAGCACGTCAACCCCTGTATACCACATCGCTCCAATTCACCCCTTTTTTTTCCCCTCCTTTCCCCCTCCTGCAGTTCAGGCCCCACCACAAAAAAATTTCCTTTTTCACTCCATCTTTCCACCCCCAATTTTGGGTTTCCCCCATTTCTTTTCTTTCCCCTTTCCCTCGACACAAAATATTTTTGGTCAATCTTTCCTTCATTTCCCCATGTGCCCAAAACCCTTTTAAAAAACCCCCTTTCTGCTCTCTAAACCCACGCTCTTTTTATTTCCACACATCTCTCTTACCCTTTCACTGCTTACTTGATCAAACCACCTCACACCACATATCGTCTTCAAACATCTCATTTCCAGCACATCCATCCTCCTGCGCACAACTCTATCCATAGTCCACGCCTCACAACCATACAACATTGTTGGAACTACTATTCCTTCAAACATACCCATTTTTGCTTTCCGAGATAATGTTTTCGCCTTCCATACATTTTTCAATGCTCCCAAAACTTTCGCCCCCTCCCCCACCCTATGATCCACTTCCGCTTCCATGGTTCCATCCGCTGCCAAATCCACTACCAGATATCTAAAACATTTCACTTCCTCCAGTTTTTCTCCATTCAAACTCACCTCTTATATATATATATATGTGTACGTGTAGGAAGAGAGGAAAGTGATTGGTTCTCAGTGAATGTAGGTTTGCGGCAGGGGTGTGTGATGTCCCCATGGTTGTTTAATTTGTTTATGGATGGGGTTGTTAGGGAGGTAAATGCAAGAGTTTTGGAAAGAGGGGCAAGTATGAAGTCTGTTGTGGATGAGCGAGCTTGGGAAGTGAGTCAGTTGTTGTTCGCTGATGATACAGCGCTGGTGGCTGATTCATGTGAGAAACTGCAGAAGCTGGTGACTGAGTTTGGTAAAGTGTGTGAAAGAAGAAAGTTAAGAGTAAATGTGAATAAGAGCAAGGTTATTAGTTTCAGTAGGGTTGAGGGTCAAGTCAATTGGGAGGTGAGTTTGAATGGAGAAAAACTGAGGAAGTGAAGTGTTTTAGATATCTGGGAGTGGATCTGGCAGTGGATGGAACCATGGAAGCAGAAGTGAGTCACAGGGTGGGGGAGGGGGCGAAAATCCTGGGAGCCTTGAAGAATGTGTGGAAGTCGAGAACAGTATCTCGGAAAGCAAAAATGAGTATGTTTGAAGGAATAGTGGTTCCAACAATGTTGTATGGTTGCGAGGCGTGGGCTATGGATAGAGTTGTGCGCAGGAGGATGGATGTGCTGGAAATGAGATGTTTGAGGACAATGTGTGGTGTGAGGTGGTTTGATCGAGTAAGTAACGTAAGGGTAAGAGAGATGTGTGGAAATAAAAAGAGCGTGGTTGAGAGAGCAGAAGAGGGTGTTTTGAAGTGGTTTGGGCACATGGAGAGGATGAGTGAGGAAAGATTGACCCAGAGGATATATGTGTCAGAGGTGGAGGAAACAAGGAGAAATGGGAGACCAAATTGGAAGTGGAAAGATGGAGTGAAAAAGATTTTGTGTGATCGGGGCCTGAACATGCAGGAGGGTGAAAGGCATGTACAGAGCATCAGATTGGGGAAGAGCAGTGTGGTTTCAGAAGTGGTAGAGGATGTGTGGATCAGGTGTTTGCTTTGAAGAATGTATGTGAGAAATACTTAGAAAAGCAAATGGATTTGTATGTAGCATTTATGGATCTGGAGAAGGCATATGATAGAGTTGATAGAGATGCTCTGTGGAAGGTATTAAGAATATATGGTGTGGGAGGAAAGTTGTTAGAAGCAGTGAAAAGTTTTTATCGAGGATGTAAGGCATGTGTACGTGTAGGAAGAGAGGAAAGTGATTGGTTCTCAGTGAATGTAGGTTTGTGGCAGGGGTGTATGATGTCTCCATGGTTGTTTAATTTGTTTATGGATGGGGTTGTTAGGGAGGTAAATGCAAGAGTTTTGGAAAGAGGGGCAAGTATGAAGTCTGTTGGGGATGAGAGAGCTTGGGAAGTGAGTCAGTTGTTGTTCGCTGATGATACAGCGCTGGTGGCTGATTCATGTGAGAAACTGCAGAAGCTGGTGACCGAGTTTGGTAAAGTGTGTGGAAGAAGAAAGTTAAGAGTAAATGTGAATAAGAGCAAGGTTATTAGGTACAGTAGGGTTGAGGGTCAAGTCAATTGGGAGGTGAGTTTGAATGGAGAAAAACTGGAGGAAGTGAAGTGTTTTAGATATCTGGGAGTGGATCTGGCAGTGGATGGAACCATGGAAGCGGAAGTGGATCATAGGGTGGGGGAGGGGGCGAAAATCCTGGGAGCCTTGAAGAATGTGTGGAAGTCGAGAACATTATCTCGGAAAGCAAAAATGGGTATGTTTGAAGGAATAGTGGTTCCAACAATGTTGTATGGTTGCGAGGCGTGGTTATGGATAAAGTTGTGGGGAGGAGGTTGGATGTGTTGGAAATGAAATTTTTGGAGGACAATTGTGGTGTGGGGTTTTTTTTGATCGAGTAAGAAAAGGGTAAAAAGAGATGTGGGGAAATAAAAAGAGGTGGTTGAGAAAAACGAAGGGGTTTTTTTAAAAATTGGTTTGGTCACATGGAGAGAATGAGTGAGGAAAAGAAAAGACCAAAAAGGATATATGTGTCGGGGGTGGAGGGGGCAAAGGAAAAAAGGGGGACCAAATTGGAAAAAGGAAAGATGGATTTAAAAAAAATTTTGGGATCGGGGCCTTTAACATGGGAGGAGGGTGAAAGGAAGGGGAAAAAATAGAGTGAATTGGAACAGTGGTATACCGGGGTTGAATTTCTGTCATTTGGGTTGAACCCGGGCAAAGTAAGGTCTGGGGTAAACCATGGGAAAATTTGGGTTTTTTTGCCTTTTGGGGAAAGAAAAGGGGGGTGGGGGGGTTTTTTGGTTTTTCCTTTTAAAACCGGGGGCAGGAAAAATTGAAAAAAAAAAAAAAAAAAAAAATTTAAACGAAAAAAGTTGGGCCCTTTTTTCCCTTTCCCTAAAAACTACCCCCCCCCGCGGGGCAAAAAGGGTGGAAAAAAAAAGGGCCCGTTATCAATCCTTTTGCGGGCAGGGGGGAAAAGGAATGAAAAAGGCCCTTTTAATAGGAAAAATTTCCTGGGGTTTTTAAAGTTAATGCCCCCTTCAAAATTGGGTATATAAATGGGTTTAAAATTTCTTTTCCTTTTATGTTTACCCCCCGGATGTTAGGGTTTTGGGGCCAAAACCTTTTTTATCCTTTTCCCCCCCAAACTCCCACTTTCTTGTTCCCTTCACCTCTGAACATATATCCCCTTTGTCCCTCTTTCCCCACTCATTCTCCCATGTGACCAAACCATTTCAAACCCCCCCCCCTTTTTCTCTCTCAACCCCCACTTTTTTTTATTACCAAATCTCTCTTTACCCCTTTTATTCTTACTGATCAAACCCCCTCACGCCACCTGCTGCCCTCAAACACCTCAAATTTTCCCAAAACGTCCACCCTCCTCTGCACAACCCCCTCTACAGCCCACGTTTCCATATCCTCGTTCCGGTTTCTTTAAATACTCCCTCAAATTTTCATCTCAGCCCACCCATATAGGTGAGGAAGCTGGGCATACCCTCAGATATTCAGAATTTCATTTTTTTATGTGATTATAACTGTATACTGGACTCTACATGCTTGAGGTTTCATGGCAAGTGAAAAGTCACCATTGGCAAGGCAGTATTATTTGGAGTACAGTCTCATCGGAGAACCTCTCATCCCAAAGGGGCTCACACATTCCTGTTATTGGAAGTGGTGCAGCCTTGAGCTGCTGGAGCTTCTGGAAAGAGATTCTGGGTAACAGCATGTGTCTTACATAGAAATTGGTCCTGAGATTATAATAGAGAAATGAAGAAATAGATGTACAGTACAGCAAGAGAACTCTGTACTTGTTAGGGCCCTTCCTCTTGAACTCTGCTCTTTTTCATCCAATCTAAACTTATGTACTGTATTCATGTTTACATTATATATGACCAAAGAAAGAAAGAGGGCAAAAAATTAGAAACAAACTGGGAAGATAGATGACAGAGTGGCGGGGAAAATAGTTTCCATCCTGCCACCAACCTGGTACGGGCTGCCATAGGTGGCCACAGTTAGGAAGAAAGTCAACTATCCTTCCAACCACCCTGTTGCCTAAGCAGCAATATAAAGATAATTTGCTTCAAACAGCTGTTTACTTCTGATAGATCTAAGGAAAGGAAAATATTCTTGTCAGATAAATAAGTAATAGACAATCATAGTAATGCAGTCAGTGTTCATTGTTTTGTCATTTATGTATGTATGTAAGATTGTCCTCATCGACAAGTGTTTGTCATTGTGTGATTCGTATTCATTTGTTGAAAGAGTTTTACACTCATTTGTCTGGATGTATGAGTGACTATGTTTATTGAAGTACAGCAATCTCTTAAGGATTCTTCATATTTCGTGAATGCCTCATAGTTTTGCTGATAAGCATAACTGACAAGGAAAATTACTTGCCAGTACTATCTCCAGCAACATTGCTTATCATGCACATGACCAGGCACACTGTACCCCCTTTTCCCATCCATCCCAGCACTTCCCCTCACCTAGCTTCCTCTCCTATTGACCCACCTGCACTTGGCTAGCTCTTCATTCCCATATATTTCTGGTGAATGCAGTGCAGTATACTGTATTTCATATTCAATGCATATTTTGCTGTAGAAATTAAACTCATGTTTGTTTATTAATTTGCTCTTGCAAATATGGTTTTTCTTGTATGTTGTAGAGTAAAATGCTAACAAGTCAGTATATTGCAAATCTCTGTCTGATGGAAGGGGGGCCATTCTCAGTTGGTTAAGATATCCAGGTCCTAACTATATATATATATATATATATATATATATATATATATATATATATATATATATATATATATATATAAATAAATAATATATATATATTTTTTTTTTTTTTTTGCTTTGTCACTGTCTCCCGTGTTTGCGAGGTAGTGCAAAGAAACAGACGAAAGAAATGGCCCAACCCACCCCCATACACATGCCTTGATTCAATCCACTGACAGCACGTCAACCCCAGTACACCACATCGCTCCAATTCACTCCATTCCCTGCCCTCCTTTCACCCTCCTGCACGTTCAGGCCCCTACCACACAAAATCTTTTTCACTCCATCTTTCCACCTCCAATTTGGTCTCCCTCTTCTCCTCGTTCCCTCCACCTCCGACACATATATCCTCTTGGTCAATCTTTCCTCTCATTCTCTCCATGTGACCAAACCATTTCAAAACACCCTCTTCTGCTCTCTCAACCACGCTCTTTTTATTTCCACACATCTCTCTTACCCTTACGTTACTCGATCAAACCACCTCACACCACACATTGTCCTCAAACATCTCATTTCCAGCACATCCATCCTCCTGCGCACAACTCTATCCATAGTCCACGCCTCACAACCATACAACATTGTTGGAACCACTATTCCTTCAAACATACCCATTTTTGCTTTCCGAGATAATGTTCTCGACTTCCACACATTCTTCAAGGCTCCCAGAATTTTCGCCCCCTCCCCCACCCTATGATCCACTTCCGCTTCCATGGTTCCATCCGGTGCCAGATCCACTCCCAGATATCTGAAACACTTCACTTCCTCCAGTTTTTCTCCATTCAAACTCACCTCCCAGTTGAATTGACCCTCAACCCTACTGTACCTAATAACCTTGCTCTTATTCACATTTACTCTTAACTTTCTTCTTCCACACACTTTACCAAACTCAGTCACCAGCTTCTGCAGTTCCACACATGAATCAGCCACCAGCGCTGTGTCATCAGCGAACAACAACTGACTCACTTCCCAAGCTCTCTCATCCCCAACAGACTTTATACTTGCCCCTCTTTCCAAAACTCTTGCATTTACCTCCCTAACAACCCCATCCATAAACAAATTAAACAACCATGGAGACATCACACACCCCTGCCGCAAACCTACATTCACTGAGAACCAATCACTTTCCTCTCTTCCTACACGTACACTTGCCTTACATCCTCGATAAAAACTTTTCACTGCCTCTAACAACTTTCCTCCCACACCATATATTCTTAATACCTTCCACAGAGCATCTCTATCAACTCTATCATATGCCTTCTCCAGATCCATAAATGCTACATACAAATCCATTTGCTTTTCTAAGTATTTCTCACATACATTCTTCAAAGCAAACACCTGATCCACACATCCTCTACCACTTCTGAAACCACACTGCTCTTCCCCAATCTGATGCTCTGTACATGCCTTCACCCTCTCAATCAATACCCTCCCATATAATTTACCAGGAATACTCAACAAACTTATACCTCTGTAATTTGAGCACTCTCTTATATATATATATATATATATATATATATATATATATATATATATATATATATATATATATATGTATATATATATATATATGAATGTATTGGAAAGGATCACAATTTTGCGCATGATCAAGATATTCCTATGAGTCCACGGGGTGAATGAAACACAAAATGTTCCCAAGTGCACTTTCATGTAATAATCACATCATCAAGGGAGACTCAAGAGAGAAATATAAGTCAGTTGATATACATTGAAGACATGAAGCTAGGACGCCATTTGGTAAACATGTGGAAAGGGAGCTGTGGTTTCGGGCATTATTGCATGACAGCTAGAGACTGAGTGTGAACGAATGGGGCCTTTGTTGTCTTTTCCTAGCGCTACCTCGCACACATGAGGGGGGAGGGGGATGGTATTCCATGTGTGGCGAGGTGGCGATGGGAATGAATAAAGGCAGACAGTGTGAATTGTGTGCATGGGTATATATGTATGTGTCTGTGTGTGTATATATGTATACATTGAGATGTATAGGTATGTATATTTGCGTGTGTGGACGTGTATGTATATACATGTGTATGGGGGTGGGTTGGGCCATTTCTTTCGTCTGTTTCCTTGCGCTACCTCGCAAACGCGGGAGACAGCGACAAAGCAAAATAAATAAAATATATATATATAAAATACAATATATATATATATATATGTGTACGTGTAGGAAGAGAGGAAAGTGATTGGTTCTCAGTGAATGTAGGTTTGTGGCAGGGGTGTATGATGTCTCCATGGTTGTTTAATTTGTTTATGGATGGGGTTGTTAGGGAGGTAAATGCAAGAGTTTTGGAAAGAGGGGCAAGTATGAAGTCTGTTGGGGATGAGAGAGCTTGGGAAGTGAGTCAGTTGTTGTTCGCTGATGATACAGCGCTGGTGGCTGATTCATGTGAGAAACTGCAGAAGCTGGTGACCGAGTTTGGTAAAGTGTGTGGAAGAAGAAAGTTAAGAGTAAATGTGAATAAGAGCAAGGTTATTAGGTACAGTAGGGTTGAGGGTCAAGTCAATTGGGAGGTGAGTTTGAATGGAGAAAAACTGGAGGAAGTGAAGTGTTTTAGATATCTGGGAGTGGATCTGGCAGTGGATGGAACCATGGAAGCGGAAGTGGATCATAGGGTGGGGGAGGGGGCGAAAATTCTGTGGGCCTTGAAGAATGTGTGGAAGTCGAGAACATTATCTCGGAAAGCAAAAATGGGTATGTTTGAAGGAATAGTGGTTCCAACAATGTTGTATGGTTGCGAGGCGTGGGCTATGGATAGAGTTGTGCGCAGGAGGATGGATGTGCTGGAAATGAGATGTTTGAGGACAATGTGTGGTGTGAGGTGGTTTGATCGAGTGAGTAACGTAAGGGTAAGAGAGATGTGTGGAAATAAAAAGAGCGTGGTTGAGAGAGCAGAAGAGGGTGTTTTGAAGTGGTTTGGGCACATGGAGAGGATGAGTGAGGAAAGATTGACCAAGAGGATATATGTGTCGGAGGTGGAGGGAACAAGGAGAAGAGGGAGACCAAATTGGAGGTGGAAAGATGGAGTGAAAAAGATTTTGTGTGATCGGGGCCTGAACATGCAGGAGGGTGAAAGGAGGGCAAGGAATAGAGTGAATTGGATCGATGTGGTATACCGGGGTTGACGTGCTGTCAGTGGATTGAATCAAGGCATGTGAAGCGTCTGGGGTAAACCATGGAAAGCTGTGCAGGTATGTATATTTGCGTGTGTGGACGTATGTATATACATGTGTATGGGGGTGGGTTGGGCCATTTCTTTCGTCTGTTTCCTTGCGCTACCTCGCAAACGCGGGAGACAGCGACAAAGTATAAAAAAAAAAAAATATATATATATATATATATATATATATATATATATATATATATATATATATATATATATATATATATATGTGGTAAAGTGTGTAAAAAAAAAAAAAAAAATATATATATATATATATATATATATATATATATATATATATATATATATATATATATATATATATATGTATAGATTAGAAAGGGTAGTGAGTGGTGGGATGAAGAAGTAAGATTATTAGTGAAAGAGAAGAGAGAGGCATTTGGACGATTTTTGCAGGGAAAAAATGCAATTGAGTGGGAGATGTATAAAAGAGACAGGAGGTCAAGAGAAAGGTGCAAGAGGTGAAAAAGAGGGCAAATGAGAGTTGGGGTGAGAGAGTATCATTAAATTTTAGGGAGAATAAAAAGATGTTCTGGAAGGAGGTAAATAAAGTGCGTAAGACAAGGGAGCAAATGGGAACTTCAGTGAAGGGCGCAAATGGGGAGGTGATAACAAGTAGTGGTGATGTGAAAAGGAGATGGAGTTAGTATTTTAAAGGTTTGTTGAATGTGTTTCATGATAGAGTGGCAGATATAGGGTGTTTTGGTCGAGATGGTGTGCAAAGTGAGAGGGTTAGGGAAAATGATTTGGTAAACAGAGAAGAGGTAGTAAAAGCTTTGCGGAAGATGAAAGCCAGCAAGGCAGCAGGTTTGGATGGTATTGCAGTGGAATTTATTAAAAAAGGGGGTGACTGTATTATTGACTGGTTGGTAAGGTTATTTAATGTATTTATGACTCATGGTGAGGTGCCTGAGGATTGGTGGAATGCGTGCATAGTGCCATTGTACAAAGGCAAAGGGGATAAGAGTGAGTGCTCAAATTTCAGAGGTATAAGTTTGTTAAGTATTCCTGGTAAATTATATGGGAGGGTATTGATTGAGAGGGTGAAGGCATGTACAGAGCATCAGATTGGGGAAGAGCAGTGTGGTTTCAGAAGTGGTAGAGGATGTGTGGATCAGGTGTTTGCTTTGAAGAATGTATGTGAGAAATACTTAGAAAAGCAAATGGATTTGTATGTAGCATTTATGGATCTGGAGAAGGCATATGATAGAGTTGATAGAGATGCTCTGTGGAAGGTATTAAGAATATATGGTGTGGGAGGAAAGTTGTTAGAAGCAGTGAAAAGTTTTTATCGAGGATGTAAGGCATGTGTACGTGTAGGAAGAGAGGAAAGTGATTGGTTCTCAGTGAATGTAGGTTTGCGGCAGGGGTGTGTGATGTCTCCATGGTTGTTTAATTTGTTTATGGATGGGGTTGTTAGGGAGGTGAATGCAAGAGTTTTGGAAAGAGGGGCAAGTATGAAGTCTGTTGTGGATGAGCGAGCTTGGGAAGTGAGTCAGTTGTTGTTCGCTGATAATACAGCGCTGGTGGCTGATTCATGTGAGAAACTGCAGAAGCTGGTGACTGAGTTTGGTAAAGTGTGTGAAAGAAGAAAGTTAAGAGTAAATGTGAATAAGAGCAAGGTTATTAGGTACAGTAGGGTTGAGGGTCAAGTCAATTGGGAGGTGAGTTTGAATGGAGAAAAACTGGAGGAAGTGAAGTGTTTTAGATATCTGGTAGTGGATCTGGCAGCGGATGGAACCATGGAAGCGGAAGTGGATCATAGGGTGGGGGAGGGGGCGAAAATCCTGGGAGCCTTGAAGAATGTGTGGAAGTCGAGAACAGTATCTCGGAAAGCAAAAATGAGTATGTTTGAAGGAATAGTGGTTCCAGCAATGTTGTGTGGTTGCGAGGCGTGGGCTATGGATAGAGTTGTGCGCAGGAGGATGGATGTGCTGGAAATGAGATGTTTGAGGACAATGTGTGGTGTGAGGTGGTTTGATCGAGTAAGTAACGTAAGGGTAAGAGAGATGTGTGGAAATAAAAAGAGCGTGGTTGAGAGAGCAGAAGAGGGTGTTTTGAAATGGTTTGGTCACATGGAGAGAATGAGTGAGGAAAGATTGACCAAGAGGATATATGTGTCGGAGGTGGAGGGAACGAGGAGAAGAGGGAGACCAAATTGGAGGTGGAAAGATGGAGTGAAAAAGATTTTGTGTGATCGGGGCCTGAACATGCAGGAGGGTGAAAGGAGGGCAAAGAATAGAGTGAATTGGAGCGATGTGGTATACCGGGGTTGACATGCTGTCAGTGGATTGAATCAGGGCATGTGAAGCGTCTGGGGTAAACCATGGAAAGCTGTGTAGGTATGTATATTTGCGTGTGTGGACGTATGTATATACATGTGTATGGGGGGGGGTTGGGCCATTTCTTTCGCCTGTTTCCTTGCGCTACCTCGCAAACGCGGGAGACAGCGACAAAGTATAAGAAAAAAAGAAAAAAAAAAAAATATATATATATATATATATATATATATACACATGTACATAATTCATACTGTCTGCCCTTATTCATTCCCATCGTCACCCCATCACACATGAAATGACTACCCCCTCCCCCGCATGTGTGCAAAGTAGTGCTAGGAAAAAGACAACAAAGGCCACATTTGTTCCCACTCAGTCTCTAGCTGTCATGTATAATGCACTGAAACCACAGCTCCTTTTACACATCCAGGCCCCACAAAACTTTCCATGGTTTACCCCAGACGCTTCACATGCCCAGGTTCAATCCATTGACAGCACGTCGACCCCGGTATACCACATCGTTCCAATTCACTCTTTTCCTTGCATGCCTTTCACCCTCCTGCATGTTCAGGCCCTGATCGCTCAAAATCTTTTTCACTCCATCTTTCCACCTCCAATATGGTCTCCCACTTCTCTTCGTTCCCTTCACCTCTGATACATATATCTCTTTGTCAGTCTTTCCTCACTCATTCTCTCCATGTGACCAAACCATTTCAAAACACCCTCTTCTACTCTCTCAACCACACTCTTTTTATTACCATATATCTCTCTTACCTATTCATTACTTACTCGATCAAACCACCTCACACCACATATCGTCTTCAAACATCTCATTTCCAGCACATCCACCCTCCTCCGAACAACTCAATCTACAGCCCACGCCTTGCGACCATATAACATTGTTAGAACCACTATTCCTTCAAACATACCCATTTTTGCTTTCCGAGATAATGTTTTCGCCTTCCATACATTTTTCAATGCTCCCAAAACTTTCGCCCCCTCCCCCACCCTGTGACTCACTTCCGTTTCCATGGTTCCATCCGCTGCCAAATCCACTACCAGATATCTAAAACATTTCACTTCCTCCAGTTTTTCTCCATTCAAACTTACCTTCCAATTGTCTTGTCCCTCAACCCTATTGTACCTAATAACCTTGCTCTTATTCACATTTACTCTCAGCTTTCTTCTTTCACACACTTTACCAAACTCAGTCACTAGCTTCTGCAGTTTCTCACCCAAATCAGCCACCAGCTGATTGATCGAGTAACTAATAATAGGGTAAGAGAGATGTGTGGTAATAAAAAGAGTGTGGTTGAGAGAGCAGAAGAGGGTGTTTTGAAATGGTTTGGTCACATGGAGAGAATGAGTGAGGAAAGATTGACCCAGAGGATATATGTGTCAGAGGTGGAGGGAACGAGAAGTGGGAGACCAAATTGGAGGTGGAAAGATGGAGTGAAAAAGATTTTGAGTGATTGGGGCCTGAACATGCAGGAGGGTGAAAGGTGTGCAAGGAATAGAGTGAATTGGAACAATGCCCTTAATATCCATAAGACCTAGTGATGATGGTGTATCAGTCCCACTCATCCTCATATGCTTCTTGACATGGTGGTATAGGAAATTATCCTGTATTTACTCAAAAAATCATGTCTCCATGACTCCCTCTCACCATGAGAATCCAAATTTCCCTGGTCTATTTTTGTAATAGAAATCCCCTGTTATCAGTGCTTTACCATCTCAGAAGTGAGAGTTTCAGCACATCATGTACCATTCTGATTGTTTCATCATTATCATTGTATGACCATTTCATTTTATTGCAATTTCAGTCTGCCCTCTTCAGCTTGTTCAGCCAAACCCTTCTTATTACCACACATTTCTTGTAACCTATCATTTCTTACTCAGTCAACCCCCTCTCACACTACATATTGTCCTCAGACATTTCATTTCCAACACATTCACTCTGTATTACATTCTCATCTACATCCCATGCCTTGCATCCATGCAACACCATCAAGACTTCTATACATGATGACATGAGAAAGGTCATGGAAGAGGGTGAGATTTGGTTTCCATATCTAATTAGCTCCATTTTGTCCACCAACAATGATAAAGCCTTGCCGAAGAGGATTTTTCATTAGCCATATATGATATTCCATGCAGATGGGGTTCAGTAACACTATCAGTTATAGATATACACACTTACGTATGTAAATAGGGATTACCAGTCTCTCTGTATGAGGTTACACGGCAAATGAAAAAGTTGCCATTTCAGCCCACCCTGTTCAGCTCACTCAGCTATACTCTTTGTATTACTAAACCTCTCTCTTAACCTATCATTTCTTAATTGAGCAACCCTCCTCACAGCTAATATTGTCTTCAAACATTTCATTTCCATTACATTCCCCCTCTACCATATATTCTCATCTATATCCCATGCTTTGCATCCATACAACTCCATCAGAACTACTATTTCTTCTAACATCCCCTTGTTCACCCACCCAGATAGTGACTTCTTTTCCATGCATATCTCTGCTCCCCTCATCTACCCTGTGGCTTACTTTATCTCCCATGCTTCTGTTTGCTGCTTCACCCACTCCCAGGTGTGTAAAACACTTCACATCCCCAAGTTTTCTCCCTTCAGACTCGCACCCCAAATAACCTGTCTTATAGTGCTAAACCTAGTAGCTTTGGTTTTATTCATATTTACTCTCAGCTTTCTCCCTTTACATGCTTTTTGAAGCTCTGACACCAACTGCTGCAGTTTTTCATTTGAATCTGGCACCAGCTTAGCAATTTCAGCAAACAACAGTTGGTTTTGTCACACACACACACACACACACACACACACACACACACACACACACACACACACACAGCCTGTATATAGGGTGTTGAATGAGGATGTATATCAGTTGTGGTTATAAGTCATAGGCTGAGATCAATATTCTAACTTTTGGAGGTTGATAATTTTCAGGCAGTTCTTGCACATACTGAAGATACTAAGGCCTTGAACAGGTTTACACAACTGAGTATTGTAGTCCATAGAGATAGCAGGTTTGGTATGAGGCTTCATAGTTGATCTCTTATTGTGTAGGAGTTGAAAGATAACACTTAGTTCTAGCACTTAAATCTGTCATACAGAGATGCTGTAATGCAAAGGTTGTTTGCTAGGAAGGCATACTGGAGTGGCCATTTGGTCAAGAACCAAACAGGGGCTGCTCTATTGCATTTCCTTTATTTCTGCTGCTTTGTTGCAAATCTTAACATCTTTTGTTACTTTCAGTCCTGACCTCTTGGAAAAAGTTGCTTTACCCAGCTTGATGAGTACTGACCATATTTGAATTATTAAAAAATTTGCCTCATAAACAACTGTAGCCATTTAAATCAAGTGCATCACACAGACATTAAACCTTGCTCTAACATGATTTGAATATTGGTATGATTTGGTCATTAAACCCATTGTGTACTCTATGATACATTACATTTTCCCTTTACTTCTTTTCCCTCACTTTTTGCTTGGAGAGTGAGTCTTTTTTTGATATTTGAAATTACTCTTAATGGTTTGCTGATATGTTCAGATATGATGATTGAGTGCAATCAAAATCTGAACTCCCCAAAATGTTGTTTGTTTACACTGTCTCGCAGGGTAGGGCAACCCCACCACTGTTTTCTCTAAGTAACTGAGCCTTGTGGACATTTCTGGATGCTAGTTAGAGTTGCAGGTGACATCTGACATTATGCATTCTTTTAATCAATGAGGGAACCATTGATTCCTTCAAATGTTTGCATAAGAATTCTGCACTTTCAGCATACATGGCTGTGACTACTGATTACACACATGCAATATGTGGTTTGGTGTTAAATTTAAAGAATGTTAACACCTTATCAGTTTTCCCAGCAGATTTATTACATAAAATTTTTCATTTGTAACTTAATTGAGAACTGAGTCAAAAGTTCCAAGAAAGTGTGAAGATTTGGTGTGTTTTACTGTGATTCTGAAATTATATATTAATGACTGATTCTCTTTACAGGGACACTGCATATAGAAACTTAAAAGAAAGGTATTCATACACCTTTGTTTGGAATATAGCATCATCTAATAGTTTGTCATATCCCTCTTACTCTTGTAGACACAGTATTATCAACAGAGTATTATTTGTAGTTTCCACTAAACTTGCATTTGCAGGTTTATAGATATTTCCTTAAATTTGAAGTTGTGCTGTTATTTCCAGTTGCAGTAGTAAACTTAACTAAAACCACATACAATGCCATATCCTTTCAACTGCAAGATGGCTTATACATTTAGATTAAGCATGTGAGTTGGGAATCTGGTGGCATAAGATGATGAAAATAATGTCTCTCAATCTGCCTCTGGTAACTAGGCAGCAGCGTTGCCTTTTATGATGGTAACAGGGGAAATATGTCCATTCTTTACACATTTTGATGTGCAAACATACCCTCTACAGTTAATTTGCTGATCAGAGACAACTTAATACTGTATTTTAAAGATATTCAAATGTTCTTGACAGCCTGTTTCTTCAATTTTGAATTTTTTTAATGTACATTGCACTTTCATACTGTGTTTTTCTGAGAGTGAAGAAGTTTCCATATAGGACTATAACATAGGGTAACTCTATTCGTCATAATCTCTACTTTAATCAATCAGTAGGTTTTGTGTTGATTATCCATGGAATCCATACATTACTTTATTTCTTCATAACGGAAATTCATTTCACAAACACCTGTCCCTTTTCTGCATCTTCTTTTGGTACTCATTTGTCATTTCAGTTACCTAATTTACCCTCAACACTACCCTTTTCTTGCCTCATTTTTTCTCCTAGTCTCTATTTTAAAGAATCTTTTATTTTTTTTCGTATCTTAAAATGCAAGCAGCACTTGACAGTTGCTTTCTACTTGATAGTTAAGCCAACTTGCAGAACTTATCTGCACATGTTTTTAGCTTTTCTCTTGAGTCTTCAATACTTATTAGGTGAAAGTTGGTCAGCAGCCGAAATAATTAAGAAATATTTTGCTTGTTCCATCTTCCTTCAAGAGAGTGAAACGATGCATATGACCTAAAGTAATTATATGTATTGGAATACCTTGGGACTAACTTTGTCCCAGGATATAGGATCTTACAGTTAATAGAGAATATCCCAAGAAGTATATATCCTGTAAGCTGCAGATATTTAATAGATTCTGTAAACAGTTGATTATATTTAGAAGTTGCTTGATTAAATGTATTTATTGAATTCTGTAAAGTTGGACATGAGATAAGATAATAGTAGGATTCATAACAAAATACCTATTTTTTATTACATAGTCTACAAACAGTAGTTATGAAATTTAGAAGCATGTCAAGATTAATGTTTCGCTCAATGTTTGAGACTGTGGAATAGTCAGCAACACTGTTATCCCTATTCTCACCCAGTTGAAGATCAGCTTCCAAGCACAACAAAGATTCTTGGGAACCAAGAGGTAGGGGAGACCTTTCATCATGAGCAGCAGAGGTTTTCTTGTAAATAATAGTTGTTGTCTAGTGGATCCAAGTAGTACATTATTTATTAGTTTTATCATCAGTGATTTTAGAAAATGAAACAGAACTATCAAGTAATGGGAGCCTAGTATTTTGAATGACTTTATAGGTTCATAAGACTTTATTGGTTTTTATGTTAGGCTCTACCAATTGTATGTTTATGAAGTTCATATCCAATGCATATATAGATGCATAGTATGTTCATAGCTTTTAAAACACTGGCACAGAAATTTCTATATGTAGATTTACAGTTATACCAATACTTTGATTAGTTGTTAGTTAAGTATGCTTTCTTTGTTGGGCATATCCTTAAATGGGCATTCCAGGTGTCTGTCTCTCTGACATACAGACAGAAATAAAGTTATTGCAGTTGCTGTTATGTTAAGAGATCTATGTAGTGATAGCAAAGATTATAGACTATTGCCATGTGTCTGGTGGCCAGTACACACACCAAACAGTTTTCCCCTTTCTCTGGTACTGTTTTGCCTTAGAATTCTTTGAATTATTGACATTTTTGTGGGTACAGGTTGAGTATCCCATATTCGAAATGCCTGGGACCAGAAGTGTTTCTGATTTTGGATTTTTTTTTGGGGATTTTGTACTATTTGCATATACAAAATAAGATATCTTGGGGATGGGACCCAATTCTAAACACAAAATCCATCAGTGTTTCATATACACCTTATATGAATAGCCTGAAGATAATTTGTATAATATTTTTGATAATTGTGTGTATGAAACAAAGTTTGTGTAACACTGAACCATCAGAAAGCTAAGATGTCACAACCTCAGCTGCCCATGTGTCCTCACAGATAGTGACCTCTCTACACATCCTTTTTTGTACCCAGGACCATTGTCCCTTCTCCCACCCACTGGTTCACTTCAGTTCTCAAAGTTCCAACTTGTGCCATGTTCACTCCTAGGTATCTAGAGCATTGCACTTCCTCCAGGCTTTCTGTCAATCTGTGGTTGTTTGGCATCACCTTTATTCCTGAGTCTAAATGTATATGATACTGATAAGCAATCCTTTTCTTACACTTATTCTCATATAAGTACTTAACAGTAAAACAATGTGAAATATCATTAATACAATAAGAAAAATAAAGTGTTTAGGGTTACTAAGCAGCATGGCAGCATCAGCAGAATAACTGTATCAGCTGTTAAACAATAACAGTAAACAACTGTAGGTTTTCATCTTCCACCTATGATGCTGTGTTTTGATTGAAAAGTTACAGTACACTGTGTTTTATTTTTTAGGGTTTTTTGAGAAATAATTTTCCACTTGTAACGTCATGTCGCCATTCAAAAAGTTTCTGATTTTGGAGCATTTCGGATTTTCGGATTGGGGATGCTCAACCAGTAATAGGTTACCACTTAATCAGTTCAGTGCCTTAGAAATCCTTAGAAATACAAGACTATTATGAATAGTTGCAATGACATCCTAAGATCTTGTGATCTTGTCAGTTTTTCTAATTCCAAGTATCTTCCTCAAGATTTCATTCGTAATTTTTTCCATTCTTGATTATCTATCTGACAAAAGGACATGTATCAGAGTTTATGATGTTTTGATATGCCTCCATATTTTTCCAAAGCTTTAAGGTGAACTGTGACATTATGACCCTCAGCTGCTGCATAGGTGTGTAGGATCCTACACATATTTAAATGGTCATAATGGTTTCTCACAAATTGTCAATAGCAGGCAAAGGGTGTAAGTAAAACGTCATTATCTCAGCTCTTTTCTTACCAGATGTTGCCAGCTTACTCCATATCGTCCATGCTTGACTTCAGTACTGTTGTCTTATCCTGGAATGTATTGTTACCTTTGCCTTTGAATTGGGAGCACATGATCATTCACTTTCTCTTCAGTCTTGATCCAAAGACTGCCATGATGATAAAAATGATAAACCACTTAGCAGTTGCTATGAGCCAGTCAGTAGTTAGTTTGGTTGAATGAACTGACCATGAATCCCTAGCGTTAACTTCTGGTCAGCACATGGATGTTGCTGATTGTTTTTGTATTTGATTCTGTGAGATATTTTCCCACAGCCAAATGCTAAGTATAGAGATCATCTTTCCAGCTGACAGGCAAATGCCGGTATGAACGATTCTGAGACAACTCAAGTTAACAATATCTTTCATTTTATTTTGTCAGTGAAGTTTGCTCAGTTTTCTGTAAATAGTTTATTCATATCTTTGAATGGGAGGGGAAGTAGGTGGTTTACAATTAGTGAATATGTTGTTAACAAAGTTATTATGTAGATTCAGATGTAAGGATAATGTTTCTCTGATTATTTCAAAGGATGAACCAGTTTCACTGTTTTTCTCATTTTCTCTTGCCCAAGGAGATGATAGAATGGAGTGAAAGAGGATTTTGGGCCTGAACATTGAAGTGAGAGACATGCATTGGATATATTGAATTTGAATGATATTGTATGTTACAGATGTCTTTTGGGCTTGGCTGTGAATTAGATTGTGCAAAGAGCCCATGGGTCTTTTGTTCTTGACGATACCTTGTTAAAGTGAGCGAGGCAGTTAAGTTGCATGTGACCTGTAGAAAGCTAAGTTTGGATTAAAGAAAAGAATCCTGAGATTTTCTGTATCCCACTACAGAATGAAAGAAATACATGTAAAATTAAAGGATGTTTACAAACAAGTGAACTAACATAGCTTACATGGCTGCATTATTGTACTAAATGCATAGTTTGCCTAGTAGAAGTGGTGGAAGAAGGGAGGAGGTACACTAAGGTTGAGCGTCGTGACACACTTTCAAGAAAGACATAACTATATAGGAAATGAATACTAATAGAAATAAAGATTTAAAAGCAGAAGTAGGCTAGCGCAACTTATGTAGCCATGTATAATGCCAAAGTAATGCATGAATACCCTGGCGGATGGAGACAGTTGGGTGAGGAGGAAGGGAGAAAGAGTGAGATAAGGGGATGAGCCTTGTCATTTACTAAAAGACTTTTAAAGTCATTCAGTATCACTGTTTACATGTCAACATATGTGATTACACATATTTACAAATATTTATGTATATTTGCTCTTCAGATTTCCTTTGAATGAAAAAAGCAGCCTTACAAATATCAAATTATTTGGACAGGATTTAAAGAAAGAAAAAGAAACTTATTGCTCATGTGATGTTTTCTGCTGCCTGCTACATAGGTTTATACATATATGTATATTTATTTACATATTACACTTGATTGCCATTGCCCGTGTTATTGAGGTAGCTCCAAGAAGCTGACAAAGAAATACCTATCGACTCACATACACATATATTTGCATATATGCACATACACATACATATATATGTATTTATATATGTTCATTATACTTAACCGCTGTTTCCCGTGACAGTGAGTTAGCGCAAGGAAACAGACAAAAAATGGCCCAACCGCTCATATACACACACATATATATATATTTTCTCCATGTGTTCAAACCATTTCAACACACCCTCTTCTGCTCTCTCAACCACACTCTTTTTAATACCATATGTCTCTCTTACCCTTTCATTACTTACTCGATCAAACCACCTCACACCACATATTATCCTCATACATTTCATTTCCAACACATCCACCCTCCTTCATACAACCCTATCTATAGCCCATGCCTCGCAACCGTATTATATTCTTGGAACTACTATTCCTTCAAACATGCCCATTTTGCCTTCTAAGATGTGCACATATTGTAAGGTCGTATGTATAGTGACACTGGAGGAATTTTTACGAAATGAAGAGCATTTACTGTGAACATAGAAACATGACAGTTAGAGATTAGATGTGCACAAATTATGCCACTTCTCATTTGTTCCTAATACTACTTGCAAAAGGGAAGGTAGTTAGTTATAAAGAAATTAATTACAAGCTTAATTTTATTGAATGCACTTGTAAGATATTCTAAAATGGGAAAGGCAATTAGATTTGAAAAGCGCCGTACATGCTCAATTCAACGAATGAATGTAGGAGTAAGAAATTTTGCCTTTTTCTGACATATTGTCTAATTGCAGTTGTAAGAAATTTTTCATTTATCTGACAAATTGTCAAGCATGCATTTCTGCTATGAGTATTATTTTCGTGTAAATATGATTATATGTTAAAGCAAAAGTGTATTGTGGAGTAGGTAAACTAACTCTTTCAGTATGTTGGGATTTTATAAAAAATATAGTATTAGTTTACAAATAACCTCATACTTGTATTTCATATCTATTGTTTATTTATAGCTTGCATTGACATTTTGGCATATTTTAAGGTTGCTCATAGTTTGTGATTTGTTTATTAGAAATCTGTACTTAAGAGTACATTGCACATCTCTTGTTTTGAATCTTGAATTTGAAAAAATATAGGACATGATTAGTTTCTTTCCATTGCAGGAGTGTTCTCATTTGGTCCTCTTTATGGCTTTCTTATGATGATTTTGATACCTGTAATGGTTCCTTGTTTGACTGAATTACCATATTACTTCACTGTATTTTGGTTGTTTTGCATGAATTTGCAGATTCTGCACTTGCTTTAAGAGACTGTCATTTTCATTTTTGCTCTTGATTAAGTCTTTGTTTTTCTCCTCTGTAAGCCTTAAAAGATAATTTTAAGTTTTATGTCATGGCAGTGTCATGACATGTTGCTCATAAACAATTGGTTTTTCATGCTTAATTTTAGTTTCCATTAACCATTTGCTGTTGAGGTCTTAAGATAGTCATGTTTTCACTACTCTTCATTTGCCACCCTCTCTCTCAATAGCCTTAAGTCAGTGGACCCTCATTACTCCATTGCCACCTGTACTTTATACCCATGCTCCATCACCACCTTGTAGTTAAATCTTGCAATTATAGACAAAAGCTCTTTTATCATGTATTTCCTTTCTCCCCTGCTTCTGTTTTCCCTCTTTGTATACTTTTTTGCATTTACTTTTTTTATGTTGCAGGTTCCAGTCACGGACAATAGTCCACATCGAGGCTGGGTTTTAATTGCAATGTAGAGAGGATTATGAAAGGGAAAAAGAAGAGACAAGGAAAAGTATTTACAAATTTTGGAGGAAGTGAGAAATCAGTCTTTTAAATTGTACCAGGTCATAGTTATTGGGAAAGTCATGAGAAGGTAGAGAGTTTCAGAACTTCAAGGGGAGGGAAAAGAAACAACTATCAAAATAGCCCACTCTAGAGTTTCCAGCACCCATGCGGTAATTATGTGTTGCGGCAGCTTGCCAAGTATTGCATAGTCTTATTAGTGGTGGAAGCATACACAGCCAGTTCTTGTGAGCAAAAACCAAAGTAATACCCATAGAAGAGGGAAAGTCAACCAATATTGCAGCAAAGGGGAGCAAGTCAAGTTTTGATGTAATCCTTGGAGAGTTTGTAAGTTGGGCTGCTTTTGACTCTGTCAGGTAAGGATGCAGAGCTAGAACCACTCCAGATGAGAGAGCAGTACTCTATACAAGGATGAATCAATCCTTTGTGTAAATGGAGCAACTAGTTAGAAGAAAGGAAATTTTAACATCTAAACAGGACTCCCAGCTTCTTAGAGGCAGACTTAATGCAGGGTTTCCAAGAAAGTGCAGATGTTACTGTAATGCCAAGTATGTTCACTGCATCAAAGGTTGGAATTACAGAACCAAAGGAGAGCCAGGAGTTGTGAGGAGTTTTTGGTAGAGAGATGTGTAGAGAATGGCTCTTAGAGGCATTAATCTGAACCAGATTTTTTGAGGAATTTGTGTCGAGATGAGATGCACATCGAGTGAGAGAAGAAGAATTGAGGGATGTTGACGAATGCATTGTTAAGTTATCAGCATATAAATATACTTGGTTTTTAATGGAAAAGAGGAAATTGTTAATAAAAAGGAGAAAAAATATAGGGTCCAGGACAGAATCTTAAGGGACACTACTGTTGATGGAGTAAGTGGGGAAGGCTGATCTATCAACAATTACGAAGATAGATTGGTCAGAGAAGAATCTAGATATGAGGGAGCAAAGTAAGGGAGGGAAGCTGAAAGATGGGTGCTTAGAGATGAAACCCAGTGCCACATCCTCTCATAAGTTATGGATATGTCAAGGGCAACTACATAAGACTCTCCAAATTCTTTCAGGGATGATAACCAGACATTAGTAAAATAGGAAAGAACATCACTCATGGATCTTGCCTCATGGTGAGTAGAGAGAAGACCATGAGATTCAAGATATATAAGGATATGAGAAATGAGGATGGATTCTAACACTTTGGAAATAGTATATGTCAAAGCAACAGGACCATAGTTCAAGGGCTTAGAATGGTCACCTTTCTTAGGAGCAGGTGCAAGGTCAGAGGCAAACTCTTTCAGTACATGTGAATGGATGCCATCAAGACCATAAACCTTGCTTGTATCCAGAGAGAAAAGCATTTTTTTTTTGGACAGTCTGTAAAGAATTATGGGAAGGGCATAGGATTAGTAGGAGGAGCATCCAGGGATGAAGGAGTGTTTAGAGTCATCCAAGGTGTAGTTACAGGAGAAACGAGAACCAAAGAGAGTTGTTTTGTCTATGGGAGAGACAGCTATAGTACCATCAGAATGGAAAAGTGAAGGAATGGTAGAGCAACAGAAATTAGCTGTATCCTAAGCTAAAGACCAGAAAGACTTATGATGAAGCATCCCTCATTATTTTGCCATATTCTTTTTTCCTATTGCAAGCAATTTTCAATTGCTTCTCTTACTTATTTCTTATGAAAGAATCTTGCACAGTTTCTTTGCTGATGTTGTGGGTTTGGCTTCTTGACATTTGATGAGGTGAAGATGGCTGTTTACTGAAATGTTTTGGGGAGATTATTTTCGTGTCACCTTATATAAATGCAGGTAGCTACAGATATGTAGCTTTGTAGGTAATTTTGAAATTCTGCCCTACAAAATGTAATGGAATGTTCCCTGGCCATTACCTGTACTGTATTCATTATAACAGTAGATAGTAAACTTTGGCATTGTATTGCATAATGTACATATCTTTCAGTAAAATAATGTTAGCGTTGTTCACTGTTTACTTATTTGAACGTTATTATCATGTTTATAAAGAACAGGGTTAAACTTTATTGAAATAGTATGCTATGCATTCATATGTAATTGACTGTAAATTGTCTTAATTGTTGGTTTTATTTCTTTAACTAGTTTTACCATTAATCAGACTGTTTTTGTTACTGAGGTTTTAATGAATGCAACTGCATTTGTGTGTGTGTGTGCTGATAATTGCCTATATATATATAATTACCTGTGTGTACTGAGCTGGGAGGGAGTTTTACCCCATCTTTTTAATTTTCCACATATTGTTTTCATTAACCACATCTTTCAGTTTACTCCATTTTCCCACTGCTCTTGTTTTATAAAAGTGCTTCTTAACATATGTTTTAACAAGCTTCTTGCTTAATTTCATGTTATGTCCTCTGGCTGTTCAATCCCTCCTTCTTTTGAAGAACTCTTCACTGTCTGCATCATCAGTACGGATTAAAAACTTAAAGGTTTTGATTCTAGCCCTCCTTTGGACCTTCTCTGAGAAGCATACTCTAATTTTGGTCGTATATGGGACATGACCAACTTGCTGATTACTTCTTTATCCTTATACTTGAATCCTATTCTGTTATTGTCAGAAGACAGTATGTTTCCTTTACTATTCCTCATATGTGAGACTAATGACATTTGTGAATGATATCAACTGTCATGTCCCTCTCCCATAAAGATTCCTGTAGCATATTACCTGCTAGGTAATATTCATATGGAGGCTTTCTTTCACTGTGTCCCCTCCTCAGTACTTTACATATTTACTCAGACTGAATTTCATTAACCATATATCAGACCTACTTTTGCCTATGTTTAGGTATCCTTGTAAATTGATGCAGTCCTCCTCACTTTTTGTTTCCCTTATTACCTTGATGTCACTTGCAAACATAAGGAAGTAGGAGTCCATACCTCCTGATTAGTTTTATACATAAATCAGGAAGAGTAATGGTCCCAGAACAGAACCCTGCAACACTCCACTGGTGAGCTCAGTGGACTTCAAAAAGGCTCTTCTGACATGCATTCTCCGTTCCCTTCTACTTAGATAATTTTATATTCATTGAAGGAGTCTGCCCCTTATTCTTGCCTGATGATCCAACTTCTTACCCTTGTTGTACAGTGTCAGATGCTTTCTGGCAGTCCAGAAGCAAACATTCCAATATACGTGTAATTACCTATATGTACTGTATGGGGAGGGAGTTTTGTTCTCGTAGGTTCCCATCTGTTGAACATTTTCAACTATCATGCAATTTTGTAAACTTATTATGATATCTGCAAAGATGGCTGTACCAGAATTGAGAGAGTCAAGTTACAGGGAAAGGCTATGGGCTTTTAAGGCCTCTATCCTTTCCCTGTAACTCATCTTTTTTCTGGTGACACATCTGTTGCTCCACTCTAAACCTTCTTTGCTCTTCTTTAGGCGTGGTAATCAAGCTTAAGAAGCATATTCTAGTTTTGGCCTCATGCAGTATGTGAACAGCTTGCTGAATATTTTGTTATCTATGAACTTTTGTGTGTGTGTGTGTGTGTGTCTGTGTGTGATTACTATTTGTGTTTTTGGGGGAGAGAGTTGTGCACTCCTGTTTCCCATGAGTATGTGTCTGTCTGTTAGTATGTGAATACCTGTTTATGTAATATGAAGAGGGAGTTTTGTGCTCATTGGGACACATCTCGTATCTTGTGTGTTTGTGTTTTCAGGCTCCTTTCTATCTTTGATGTATTCCACAGCCTCGGTGATGGGGTTACATATCCTCAGCGATGTGTAGATGAAGACACAGATGATCTGCTAGGAGCTCGTCAACGCTGGGCTGATGATGAAGAAAATGAAATGATGTGTACTGGATATGCCAACAACCACGCACATGGTTAGTAGGAATTTTTTTTTTTTTTCTTATTGCTGAATTTATTCATCATTGCTCCATTCCTGGCTTAGTGGGGTAGATCAATTATCCGTAACCTCTCAAATTCATTCATACACATCTTCAATCCATGAACTTTCACACTTGATTGTTTCTTACAACTTTTCACACAGTTTGATTTAGGTGAGTCTGTCATTTACATCACCTCTGCACACATAATGTATCCATTGTTTTTCTCTACATGAGTCCATCCTCTCTGCTTTTTACCTCTCCTTCTTATATTTTCAAGTAGACTACTGTGTATTATCTTGATCAACCTGTCACATGCCATATGTTCTACATAACTATACCATCTTAAGAGGATTCAATCTATGTGCCTTTCTGATGACTTTACACCATAAAGAGTCTCACATTTTCATTCTCATCCAATCTCTGAATTCCATCTGTCCCATACATAAGATCAGTCTCATCTGCTTTTATTTTTAGATAGCCTTTATTTACGTAAACTTAGGTTTTACATACGTACATAAGAGTTGGAGCAAGATCTTCAGGCAAGCATCTTGAACATAACATGTATTTTAAGCTCACTTGTTCAGTAGCCAAAGGCGAAGTGAAATGTTACCATCACTTGTTAGCTGACCAGACCAAAGGCTTTAATGCATCTCACCTTTCCCCAATGCATAGCTTCCTTACGAATCACTTTATTATGATAATGACAATTTTGAGGGAGTGACTTTTCTCTCACCCTAACAAAAGTTGTACCCCTTCAGGGTTTTGTCTTACCACTTACCCACTTTTTTCTGTCCATGAATTATATCATCAATCTTTACTCCTAATTTTGTGCTGATGAAGCTACTCTAAATTCTTTAAATTACTTCCCCCCCTTTTCACTGTAATATTTATGTCTTTTTCACATTAAGTGTATCTCCTGTTTTAAGTTGGACCTGTGCAGCATCTTGGAATAAGGAAGCAGTATTATGGTTAATTTCAGCAGTGTAAAAACACAATTTCTACCTATAAATCTCTCAAAATTTTAATTCCTACTCATCATAGCTATTACAATATTCCAGTTCCACCAAGAATACGTATGTTGGGCATAACCATATCTTCCACTCTAAACTCACACTCCAACTAACCTGTTTCTTTCCACTACTAAACCTAATAACCTTGCTTTTATTCACACTTGTTTTCAACTTTCTCCTTTTCTCACTTTATTCCAAACTCATAAACCATATCTTAACTTGAATCTACCTCCAGTTTATTGAGTACAGTAAATAGCAACTGACATCATACACCCCTAATGCAGACCCACCTTTACATGCAAGCACTCCCCCTCTCCTCTTCTTATATGTACACATGTCTTACTCTCTTGATATGTGTTACCAGACTCTACCTGCTCAAGGTTACACCATGATTGAAAAGTCACCTTTGATGAGGCTGTTTAATTGGAAGTACAGTTTCATTAAAGAACTTCTTACTCCAATGAAGGCTACCTTTCCATGCTACTGGAAGTAGCACACCCCTGAGCTATAGGAGCCTTGAAAAATGTTCTGGGTAACACAAGGACTCTCTCATAGAAATTGGTCCTAGTGTAATTATAGAATCAATGAACTCCTGGGAAAAACTCCTCTGCTCCTAGTAGCTCTCATATCTATCTGTTTATATATATATATATATCTGTTACGCTTGTTCCAATTGGAATGTCTTCAGAGGGGTGGCCACAGCAACAGTCTCCATAACCAAAGAGCTCCAGTGCTGCTTATCAGCCTCTAGTGCCTCACCCTAAGCAGGCCACTGGCAGAGGACAAGTCTAGTGCAGTGTTTGCATAGGATCCTACCTAAAGTTCTTACATCCTACTTCTACCTTATGCTCTTTCCTAGATATTTATACTTTCTCTTCTAATTACTGTTCCTACCATTTTGCCCAAAAGCAGGGATCATATATAGTGCCACTGCAGGAAAATCTAGAGTTACAATCGATGAGCTGGATGACTTAAGCATTATCAAGTGTTAAAGTTGACGAGAAGAGATTGTATGTTTGTTAACAGAATGCCATTAATGTACATGTTAGTGAGGCAGAAAGAAAAGACAGCTACCTGGGTCAGAGGAGTGCAACTTGACAACCACTCAAGTGCTGGCTTACTAAGCAGAAGTCACTAACCCTCCTGATACCCAGGCGGGTAGTTTTAGTAATATACCTCCCTGGTCGTTGGCAACCTGCCAACTACTACCTACCAGTAGCTCACTTCCCCCTTCATATATTCATGATGCTTTCCACAAAGCATATCTGTCATCATCATCATACACTTTCTCCAGATCCATAAAGTCATGTATGAATTCTTGTTTCTCTAATTATTTCTTACACAAATTCTTCAAAGCAAACCCCTGATCCATGCATCCTCTTCCACTCTAGAAACCACATTGCTCTTCTCAAGTTAAGGCTCCATGCATGTCACCACCACTCTCTTGTACAACTTACCAGGTAACTCAGACATCCAATCTTATACCCTTGTATACAATGGCACTATACAGGCATTCCACCAATCCTCAGCCACCTCACCATGAGCTATACATGCATTAAAAATCCTGACTAACCAAGCAGTTAGTCAGATGAAAGTGCAGATGAAGTTTCAGGAGTGAAATGGTTGGGGAGTGCAAATGAATGACCTTCATAGACTTCATACATAGTTTGAAGGTCCCATCAGAGCATATATATTTATTCTTGCTGTTTTTAAAGTCAGTCACTATACAGTATGACAAGAAATTATAGGAATGTGAACATTGTAGCTTAGATAATTATTGGAGTGTGAATAACTATCTTACATGTTACTATAACTTTGGCAGTTTTGTGGAAAGTTTTGTTCAAAGGATTAGAAAGAAGGTGACATTCATCCTTTTATGAAAAAGATTTGTGAAGGTTTTCAAAGTTGTAATGACATTATATTTCTTTCTCAGCACTGGAAGAAGTTGTGGTCCAAGCCAACCATACCAATCCAGTCTAGAGTCTGTCTCTTGGAAGAAGACCTGTGCATCCTCATTGGTTTAGCATGGCAATAAGAGTTCTTTACATTTTGTACTTGAGAATTGGATAACATATTAGTATGATTAGTGCATTAGTGTCCATGAAATGATCCTGATTCATGTTTTATCAAGTGTCTGTTCATTGAACAGAGGGGCCATCAAATTAAGGAGATAGAGAGGCTTTCCTAAGAGGGTACATCTGAAGTACATAGGCTCGTTTGTCCATGCCATAATCAAGACTTATAGTTGAGAGTATTATGGTACTCTACAAAGAGTAAGATGTTGGCCCCTCACAACTGAAGATATAAGGACCATTTAGTGTCTCAATCTGCTAATGCCTTTGTGAGATTTTAGACTAAGAATGATTTGTAGTCTAAGAATGAACTTAGTCTTGAGGTGTTACTGCTGTTTAAACTGTATGCTAATGGAAGTGTGAACTTTAAAATTTGTATGTATTCTCCCAACTAGATAAAATATTTAATATTTCTAAAGATTTAGATCAAGAACTATGTCTTCTTGTATGCTTTTTTTATTTATTTGGAAAATTTAGGTACCGTATAAGTATGGGACATCAAAATATCAGTTATGAACTGGTTTCAGAATTTTTTAAAAATGTAATGTTAACTGTTGAAAGAAAAATTACCGATGGTGTTTGGTTCAAGCCTTTCAAGAGTATCCAAAGTAAAATTTCCAAAGATATGATTAGGTACAGTCATTGTGATGTTAATTTGTAATGCATTTTATGTTTAAAAGAGGATAAGAAGTGAAGGAAATTTGTTCATATGAGCACATTGCATTTGTCAAACATCCTCTGTAATCATATTCCTTTTACTCTAAATCAGGCAGGAGTGACTATGCAAAGAACAGGAGAGACTTTAGCAAGCTTATCAAGGCCCAATTGCATTTAAATACATGTATGATTGTGTATGTTTCTGTGTGAATGAGTGGATTTAAGATTGAGTGTTGGATTTAATTCTCTCTCTCTCTCTCTCTCTCTCTCTCTCTCTCTCTCTCTCTCTCTCTCTCTCTCTCTCTCTCTCTCTCTCTCTCTCTCTCTCTCTCTCTCTCTTTCTCTCTCTCTCCTTCTCTCTCTCTCCTTCTCTCTCTCTCCTTCTCTCTCTCTCCTTCTCTCTCTCTCTCTCTCTCTCTCTCTCCTTCTCTCTCTCTCTCCTCTCTCTCTCTCTCTCTCTCTCTCTCTCTCTCTCTCTCTCTCTCTCTCTCTCTCTCTCTCTCTCTCTCTCTCTCTCTCTCTCTCTCTCTCTCTCTCTCTCTCTCTCTCTCTCTCTCTCTCTCTCTCTCTCTCTCTCTCTCTCTCTCTCTCTCTCTCTCTCTCTCTCTCTCTCTCTCTCTCTCTCTCTCTCTCTCTCTCTCTCTCTCTCTCTCTCTCTCTCTCTCTCTCTCTCTCTCTCTCTCTCTCTCTCTCTCTCTTTTTGTGTGTGCACATGGCTTGTGGATGCATTTTTCAGAAAGTTGAATTTATTAACTTGTATTTTTATTTGTGATAATGGACTTTTATAAATGCTTGTAGAATTAGATTGTGATATTTTGAATAGCTTTATTCCAATAGACAGATGCATTTGTACTGTCTTGATCAATGAAGTGGTGGGTCTTAAAGTAACTTTCAATCCATATGGAACAAAATGGAATGTAAAGTTTTAGCTGTTTTGGCATTTTATAGCTATTTTTTAAAGATTCAGAGAAGTCAAGAGTAGAGAAGAGATACTTAAGTCAGTAGGGTGTAGAACGTTCTGCATGTGCTATCCAGTTGTTTTTCATGCCCCAGCATTTGCACACATAAATACATTCTCATGTGTGTGTGTGTTTGTAAATGATAGGTAATTCCATTCTCTTTCTCTCAGTTATTATTATTAGGTTAACAGATTGCTCAAAGGGTTTTTGTATTCTCATACAGTGATATTTTTCAGCACTTTGACCATTAATATGAGTGTGAGGAGTTAATAGTTTTACAGACATAATTTCTGTATTATCATGTATCTGATTTTGATAATCTCTCTTTGTTGAGTCTTGTAAGTCAGGCCCTGAGAGTAGATGGAACTTATCTCCTTGATCCAACATGTCCTTGTCACTAGTATAAGTTGAAGTGCTAATTTATTTATGTAAAATGTATATAAAGTTTTCTCAAGAATGATGATTAGAAAAAAGTATAATGCTCTTGATTGCATTAAATGATCAGTGTGGACAAAATACTAACAAAGTTCTGTACAATTATGTTTCTAGTAGTGATTACTGGTGTGGAGGTAGCACCTATTGTGGACCACCAGGAGGAAGGCTAGGCTAATGACATCCTTATCTGTAATATGATTTGTTGCACCTTTTTATTATTATTACTGGATCATAAGGATAATCTTGCTGTATCATTATGTAGCTATGCTCTCCAGGATCACACTGTACAATTTGCCTTTTTTTAAGAATAAGTTTGTTAGTACTTAGGCTCCAAATGGATTTGTGTGTGTATGTGTGTGTGTCTGTGTGTGTATGATAAGTGATATATCCACTAAGAAAACGTTTTATCAGATGTATCATTTTTTAATAAAACTTAGCCAGAAGTGCTTGCTCTATATTCTTATGGGATACACAATATCCTGACATTTTCTTCCATTGGTGACAGTTATATTGAAATTAATATCACATTGCTTTTGAATTATATAGTTTGGATCATGTATGTTATCAGCTTTTTGTAGAGTCATAATTGTATGTGTTATGATGACTACATGGTTTTGAGTATCATACCAAAAGAGAAGACACAACCCTGATTGTATCTGAAAAAGTTATTTATCTTTTCTCTCTGCACATTTGTGAACTAGAATTTTCCACTAAATTGGGTTGCCATATGAACCTCATACAGATTTTTATTGATTTCATTATGTTTAGGCAACTTGTCTTGTGGTATTATATTCTTTCACTCATAGTCCATACAGATAATCTGTTTGTTATTTCATTTTCAAACTTCCTCCTTCTACCCGCTCAGTCATGTTTCTTTTTCAATCTATAGTTGAGCTCAAATACACTCAGCTATTTCCCTGTGTGCACTAGTTTTTTCATTCTAACCTTCAACCATTATTGCATTTAGCTCTTCATCATATTAATCTCGTCAATAAACCACTTTTGGAATGTCTTATTAAACTTTATCTCTTTTCAAGAACCAGCTGAACCACAGTTACCTTAAGTTAAGCAAGTAATATTTACTGTTATTTCATCAATGTTTATCTGTGATGATTCAGATGATTAACATGAATTTGTATAACATCTGTATTGGTGTAAGGCATGTAAATCTTAGGTACACCATGCCTGCCATGCTGTGCTGTATGACTGTATAGCATGAAAACTTTTTGTACACCATGTTTGCCATGCTTTGAATATTTGGTGAATCAGGTGATCATGAATCTGTATC
Source organism: Panulirus ornatus (assembly GCF_036320965.1). Lineage (NCBI taxonomy): Eukaryota > Metazoa > Arthropoda > Malacostraca > Decapoda > Palinuridae > Panulirus > Panulirus ornatus. The sequence goes on along the minus strand of NC_092288.1, from coordinate 12,917,446 downwards.
ATATGTGCTACATCAGTAAAAGACATGAAAAATCTTGATACACCATAACTACCATACCTAAAGTACTTGGTGCATCAAATCTTCATAACTCTTGTTAGAGTATTTCATATAAACTCATAAAGTACGTGAAACAGATTTTCAGGGATGGAAGTAATTGCATTCGAAGAAATTTTTATAACAATTGTATCTTTGAATCCTGGGAAGATATTAGATATAGAGATTACCTTTGTGAATATGCAGTACCAGGCCACATACTGTTAAATGGTACCACATGAAGCAGAGTATGTAATGGTGTTTTGCTCAAAGTTAATCATGCAATGGAAAATGTAATGGTTGTTATTTTTTCTGAGATGGCACAGGCAGCTGAGGCCCTAATCAAGGCTATCAAATTAACGCTATAGATATAATATATATTGTTAATTAATTTTGTATTATACCTGATCGCCATTCCCCACATCAGTGAGTTAGCGCTAGGAAACAGACGAAGAATAGCCCACCCACTGATATATACATAAATGCCCATACACACACATATACATACCTATACATATGAACATATACATACATTGCTACCCCCTGCTTCAGCAAGGTAGCGCCAGGAAAACAGACAAAAAAAGGCCACATTTGTTCCTGCTCAGTCTCCAGCTCTCATGTGCAATGCACCGAAACCACAGCTCCCTATTCACATCCAGGCCTCACAGACCTTTCCATGTTTACCCCAGGGGATAGGAGAGAAAGAATACTTCCCACATATTCCCTGCGTGTTGTAGAAGGCAACTAAAAGGGGAGGGAGCAGGAGGCTGGAAATCCAACCCTCCAGTTTTTACTTTTCTAAAAGAAGGGACAGAGAAGGGGTCCAAGTGAGGATTTTCCCTCTAAGGCTTAGTCCTCTATTCTCAATGCTACCTCGCTGACGTGGGAAATGGCGATTAAGTAATAAGTAATAGCAAGTGGTGGTGAGAGGGAGATGGAGTGAGTATTTTGAAGGTTTGTTGAATGTGTTTGATGATAGAGTGGCAGATATAAGGTGGTTTGGTCGAGATGGTGTGCGAAGTTAGAGGGTCAGGGAGAATGATTTGGTAAACAGAGAAGAGGTAGTGAAAGCTTTGCGGAAGATTGAAGCCGGCAAGGCAGTGGGTTTGGATGGTATTGCTTTGGAATTTATTAAAAAAGGGGGTGACTGTGTTGTTGACTGGTTGGTGAGAATACTGTATGTATGTATGGTTCATGGTGAAGTGCCTGAGGATTGGCGGAATGCATACATAGTGCCAATGTACAAAGGCAAAGGGGATAAAGGTAAGTGTTCAAATTACAGAGGTATAAATTTGTTGAGTATTCCTTGGAAATTATATGGGAGAGTATTGATTGAGACGGTGAAGGCATGTACAGAGCATCAGATTGGGGAAGAGCAGTGTGGTTTCAGAAGTGGTAGAGGATGTGTGGATCAGGTGTTTGCTTTGAAGAATGTAAGTGAGAAATACTTAGAAAAACATATGGATTTGCATGTATCTTTTATGGATCTGGAGAAGACATATGATAGAGATGCTCTGTGGAAGGTATTAAGAGTATATGGTGTGGGAGGTAAGTTGTTAGAAGCAGTGAAAAGTTTTTATTGTGGCTGTAAGGCATGTGTACAAGTAGGAAGAGAGGAAAGTGATTGGTTCCCAGTGAATGTCAGTTTGCGGCAGAGGTGCGTGATGTCTCCATGGTTGTTTAATTTGTTTATGGATGGGGTGGTTAGGGAGGTGAATGCAAGAGTTTTGGAGAGAGGGGCAAGTATGCGGTCTGTTGTGGATGAGAGGGCTTGGGAAATGAGTCAGTTGTTATTTGCTGATGATACAGCACTGGTTGCTGATTCAGGTGAGAGACTGCAGAAGTTGGTGACTGAGTTTGGTAAAGTGTGTGAAAGAAGAAAGCTGAGAGTAAATGTGAATAAGAGCAAGGTTATTAGGTTCAGTAGGATTGAGAGACAAATAAATTTGGAGGTAAGTTTGAATGGAGAAAAACTGGAGGAAGTGAAGTGTTTTAGATATCTGGGAGTGGATTTGGCAGCGGATGGAACCATGAAAGCGGAAGTGAGTCACAGTGCGGGGGAGGGGGTGAAGGTTCTGGGAGCGTTGAAGAATGTGTGGAAGGCAAAAACGTTATCTCAGAGAGCAAAATGGGTATGTTTGAAGGAATAGTGGTTCCAACAATGTGATATGGTTGTGAGGCATGGGCTGTAGATGGGGTTGTGCGGAGGAGGGTGGATGTGTTGGAAATGAGATGTCTGAGGACAATATGTGATGTGAGGGGATTTGATCGAGTAAGTAATGAAAGGGTGAGAAAGCTATGTGGTAATAAAAAGAGTGTGGTTGAGAGAGCAGAAGAGGGTGTATTGAAATGGTTCGGTCACATGGAGAGAATGAGTGAGGAAAGATTGACAAAGAGGATATATGTGTTGGAGGTGGAGGGAATGAGGAGAAGTGGAAGACCACATTGGAGGTGGAAGGATGGAGTGAAAAAGATTTTGAGTGATCGGGGCCTGAACATACAGGAGGGTGAAAGGCATGCAAGGAATAGAGTGAATTGGAATGATGTGGTATACTGGGGTCAATGTGCTGTCAGTGGATTGAACCAGGGCATGTGAAGCATCTGGGGTAAACCATGGAAAGGTTTGTGGGGCCTGGATGTGGAAAGGGAGCTGTGGCTTTGGTGCATTACACATGCAGTTTCCTACTTAAATCAGCCACCAGAACTGTATCATCAGCGAACAACAACTGACACTTCCCAGACCCTCTCATCCCCAACAGATCCATAAATGCTACTTACAAATCCATCTGTTTTTCTGAGTATGTCTCACACACATTCTTCAAAGCAAATACCTGATCCACACATCCTCTACCACTTCTGAAACCACACTGCTCTTCCCCAATCTAATGCTCTATATGTGCCTTGACCCTCTCAGACAATACCCTCCCATACAGTTTCCCAGGAATACTCAACAAACTTATGCCTCTGCAGTTTAAACACTCACCTCTATCCCCTTTGCCTTTGTACAGTGGCACTATGCATGCATTCCGCCAATCCTCAGGCTTTTTACCATGATCCATACATACATTGAATATCCTTACCAACCAATCAACAACACAATCACCCTCTTTCTTAATAAATTCTACTGCAATACCATCCAAACCCACCTTCTTGCCAGATTTCATCTTCCACAAAGCTTTCACTACCTCTACTGTCTTAACCAAACTATTCCCTTTATTGACCAACCCCAGGTGTAGATGAACAGCTGGGTTGACTGATGATTGACTGCCGCAGCCAGAATTCAAACCTATACACTTGACCCTGGGCAGCCCGTGAATGTGTCACTAACCAATACACTGCCAGTTTTTGTGAATATTAGATATAATTTACAAGAAAATAACAATAGGATTAGTTTACAGGCTCCCTGTGCAGACACCACAGCCAGATGAATGTCTTTGTGACCAGGTAGCAAACAGGAGGGTGAAAGACGTGCAAGGAACAGAGTGAATTGGAGCAATGTGGTATACCGGGGTCAATGTGCTGTCAGTGGATTGAACCAGAGCGTGAGAAGCATCTGGGGTAAGCCATGGAAAGTTTTGTGGGGCCTGGATGTGGAAAGGGAGCTGGGGTTTCGGTGCATTACACATGACAGCTAGAGACTGAAAGTGAAAGAGTGTGGCCTTTGTTGTCTTTCCCAGGGCCACCTCGTGCGCGCAGGGGGGAGGGTGGTTCCATTTCATGTTTGGCGATGGTAATGGATGAAGGTAGCAAGTATGAATATGTACATGTATATATATATATATATATATATATATATATTTTTTTTTTTTGCTTTGTCGCTGTCTCCCGCGTTTGCGAGGTAGCGCAAGGAAACAGTCGAAAGAAATGGCCCAACCCACCCCCATACACATGTATATACATACGTCCACACACGCAAATATACATACCTACACAGCTTTCCATGGTTTACCCCAGACGCTTCACATGCCCTGATTCAATCCACTGACAGCACGTCAACCCCGGTATACCACATCGATCCAATTCACTCTATTCCTTGCCCTCCTTTCACCCTCCTGCATGTTCAGGCCCCGATCACACAAAATCTTTTTCACTCCATCTTTCCACCTCCAATTTGGTCTCCCACTTCTCCTCGTTCCCTCCACCTCCGACACATATATCCTCTTGGTCAATCTTTCCTCACTCATTCACACCATGTGCCCAAACCATTTCAAAACACCCTCTTCTGCTCTCTCAACCACGCTCTTTTTATTTCCACACATCTCTCTTACCCTTACGCTACTTACTCGATCAAACCACCTCACACCACACATTGTCCTCAAACATCTCATTTCCAGCACATCCATCCTCCTGCGCACAACTCTATCCATAGCCCACGCCTCGCAACCATACAACATTGTTGGAACCACTATTCCTTCAAACATACCCATTTTTGCTTTCCGAGATAATGTTCTCGACTTCCACACATTCTTCAAGGCTCCCAGAATTTTCGCCCCCTCCCCCACCCTATGATCCACTTCCGCTTCCATGGTTCCATCCGCTGCCAGATCCACTCCCAGATATCTAAAACACTTTACTTCCTCCAGTTTTTCTCCATTCAAACTTACCTCCCAATTGACTTGACCCTCAACCCTACTGTACCTAATAACCTTGCTCTTATTCACATTTACTCTTAACTTTCTTCTTTCACACACTTTACCAAACTCAGTCACCAGCTTCTGCAGTTTCTCACATGAATCAGCCACCAGCGCTGTATCATCAGCGAACAACAACTGACTCACTTCCCAAGCTCTCTCATCCACAACAGACTTCATACTTTGCCCCTCTTTCCAAAACTCTTGCATTCACCTCCCTAACAACCCCATCCATAAACAAATTAAACAACCATGGAGACATCACACACCCCTGCCACAAACCTACATTCACTGAGAACCAATCACTTTCCTCTCTTCCTACATGTACACATGCCTTACATCCTCGATAAAAACTTTTTACTGCTTCTAACAACTTGCCTCCCACACCATATATTCTTAATACCTTCCACAGAGCATCTCTATCAACTCTATCATATGCCCTCTCCAGATCCATAAATGCTACATACAAATCCATTTGCTTTTCTAAGTATTTCTCACATACATTCTTCAAAGCAAACACCTGATCCACACATCCTCTACGTCTTCTGAAACCACACTGCTCTTCTGCAATCTGATGCTCTGTACATGCCTTCACCCTCTCAATCAATACCATCCCATATAATTTACTAGGAATACTCAACAAACTTATACCTCTGTAATTTGAGCACTCACTCTTATCCCCTTTGCCTTTGTACAATGGCACTATGCACGCATTCCGCCAGTCCTCAGGCACCTCACCATGAGTCATACATACATTAAATAACCTTACCAACCAATCAATAATACAGTCACCCCCTTTTTTAATAAATTCCACTGCAATACCATCCATATATATTTGTGTATGTGTATATATGTATATGTTAAAATGTATAGGTTTGTATATGTGCATGTGTGGGCATTTATGTATATGCCTGTGTATGTGGGTGGGTTGGGCCAATACTTAACAATATTTGATTAGAGAGAATCTCCTTTGAATAGCTCCAAGGGTGAACTGAATCTAAAGTTACTTGATAGTGCTTCGTACAATTTAGAAACCTGCCCATGACACAAACATGTTAGATATGTTACAAGAGTGGGTAGAGAGAAGGTTTGGTGCATGTGATTCACCAACAGAATACTTTTGTACTAACTTTCGTTAGAGCTTCTCATGATAAAACACAGGATATAGACTTTAGAATTTTAATGATTTTTGCATCACCCTTAATACAGTAAGCTGGAATTACATCATTAAGTCACTTGATATGTGACTTACAAGACTCCTCTGTAATCTCCTTTTGCTAGTTCCCCTTTTTCAAGTTTATCCACCACTTGGGGCTTTTGCTGTAATATTTTCCACATTTTGCATCTCCAGTTTTAAATCCTGATTGTATTTGAGGCTGTATGCTTTAGTGACATTGTAAAATTCTTAAAAGCGGCACAATCAACCAGTTCTGATTGTATTTGAGGCTGTATGCTTTAGTGACATTGTAAAATTCTTAAAAGCAGCACAATCAACCTATCATTCCAAGGTAGAAGGTCTAACTTTTCCACGTAAGACTGAAGATGGTGCTCCCATTAGATAGTAGTAGTTTGGAACATTCAGCAAACACATTGAATACGAGCTTCTGAAAACACTGCATTAAACTTCCCCCCTGCCAGTGGCCTGTTAGGTAAGGAGCACTAAAGGCTAGAAAGTGGCACTGGAGTTCACCAGTTATGTACTCTTTTGCTGTGGCCATCCCTTCACTGGAATTCCTGAAAGGAATGGGCATCAGAGCTATAGATTGTAGATGATGCATTTTTTACATTTAAGTAATAATTAATGTGCTGTCAATAGGCTCAACAAGGACACATGAGGTGGTCAAAGTAAACAAGGGAACAGTCCTTACAACTTAACTGTGGATGTTAGGCTTTCATTTCATTACCTATTGCATGACAGTACGAGAATGGAAGAGTGAAAATGAGGCTGTTGCTCCACCTCCAGTGTGAATTGTTCCAATTTGCATCATACTAAAGTGGTAAAAGTGACATTCTTGTATGAGATTCTTCTTCCTTCCTTCAAACTATTCGCCATTTCCCACATTAGCGAGGTAGTGTTAAGAACAGAGGACTGGGCCTTTGAGGGAATATCCTCACTTGGCCCCCTTTTTTGTTCCTTCTTTTGGAACATAATGCAATATTAGGAGAGGATTAGGTAAGAGAAAGGGAAATAGTTGAAGCCCATAGAACTTGTGTTTTGAAAATGTTTTTTGTTTGGATAATGTTTCCTTCATTCCTAGCTCTCTTTTTGTTCACTTAGAATGGTTACATCTATCAAGCTATGAGTAGCCCAAATCATCTTGATAGCCACCTCCTCAAATTATTTTTCCTGCAGGCCAGCCAATAGGTTATCATTACTCCATATCATTTTTAATGAAGTGCATCATATGTTAAAGCTTTTCACTTTGCAATTTTAAGTTGATTTACCTACTGAGACCAAGGTTGTCATATGTCATATCTCCATACTTAAAATGTGGCCATTGCTTCCAATCCACAGTACGATAAAACATCATTTGAAATATCCTTAGCACTCATTGGTGTTAACAGCTAGCCACCTCTCAGTGTACTTCTTGTACCTTCTACTGCATGACATTTTTATGCATTACATAGTAACCTTGACTTTTAACCTTTTTACCTCATAATCGATAGGGACTTTTCTTGTTTGAACTGGAAGCACACACACTATGTGGTGATGAAATTCACCCCATTGGACTTGTGTAAAAGTGAAATCAATTCCAAAATTAACTCAGGGGTGCATCAGTGATCTGCAAACTTTTGGTCCCAAAATCAATAGCAATTATTTATTTTTTAAGTGTCTTGGTACCAAATTTGATGAGATGAGACAATGGGTTTTGCTATTACTCTGCAGAAATTTAGCAGGGACAGACAAAAATGCTGATTACTGTTGAGCACCACAAAACTTCCTTTTGCAGGGCTGTAATTAATTCCTCTGCTGTCCCTACAGACTTAGAAAGTAAGGGTGGTATGGTGAAGATGGTATGAAAACTGCTGGCTGGAGTAGTGGCACAGGTAGAGGCAGTGACGGTAGTAAAGTGGATGGCAGAGATGGCTCTGATGATAGTGGCAGAGGGGATGGCATATGGTTTTAGAGGTCATGTTGACAAAGGGGTTTGGTATAGGTGATGTAGATTATGATTTGGTGTTTCATGAATAGGCATGTACAGAATATTACTGCTACTGAAGGCATGTCTTTTTATTCATGAATGGCATTGACTTTGATCTTTACAGTATTCTGGTTCGAAAAAGCCTTAGTTTAATTAGAGGTTTATATCTAGATATGAATTGCATTCAGTGTGGAAAGCAGAGTACATCTTTAGAAAGAAACATAATCGGTGGTAGAGGTAAGGTAGTCTTATACTGTACTTTGCAAATTTTAATATACTTCAGATAGTAGGGAATGCCAAGGTATTGTGAATAATGGACTTTGAAATATCTTTCTCACTGACCTGATGAAATGTGAAATCTAAACTATTGGATGTTATGGACTTATTTGCAAAAAGAAGAGTGTATAATCTCATAAAACCTCTCAAACCTGAAAATGACCCTCCTTTTGGATAAGCAAACTAACAAAGAACCCTCTTCTTTATTATGTCTGAAAATTGATGTGAAGTACTTGCTAAGTTGGGAAAATCATGGATTCGATGCAGATGCCAAACAAATTAATAACCCACTTTCCTACAGTGTGGAAGTCGATTACCAGTTCTGTGTTATCTGACAGTAAGATAGTTATTAGTTCTGTATTCTCAGAAATAAATTGAAAAGACAGTTACTGTTTCAGTATTCTCTGAAAATGAGATGGTAACTGGTTTTGTATTCTCTGAAAATGAGATGGTAATTGGTTTTGTATTCTCTGAAAATGCAAAATTAGTTACTGGTTCTGTATTATCTAAAAATGAGGACATAGTTAATGGTTCTGCATTCTCTGAAAATGAGAGCAGGTTGTGGTTACTGGAGGGTAAGGTTGTTAAAGGTGACGGTTGGTGAAGCTGTGGTCAGTGGAGTCTGAGACTGCTGGGGGATGTGATTGAAGGATATTGTAGATGGTGGGAGATGTGGTTGATGGAGATTAATTGATGGAGTTTGAAGTTAGTAGCAGCTATAGTTGATAGGGGATTAAGTTTGGTGTAAATTGGAATGATGGGAGTTGTTTGATGCGAAATTGGGGTAGGTGTAGACTAAGGCTAAAGTTGCTGGAACCTGTGGTTGGAGGATGCTGAGGTCAGTGGAGGCTGAGTTTGGAGGAGAAGGTTGGTGGAGGCTTTGGTTGGTGAAGGGTCTGGTTGGTGGAAGATGTAGTTGATGGAGGCAGTTTGGTAAAGGCTGTGGTTGGTGGCTGATGGAAGCTGTGACTGTTGGGGAGTGTGGTTGGTGGAGGCCTTGACTAGTAAAGGCTACGACAGTTGGTGGAAGCTGTGACTGGTAGAGGCCGTGTCCACTCGAGGATGTTTGATGAAAGCTGTGGCTGGTGGAAACCATGGTTGATGGAGGCCGTGGTTTGTGGCAGCTGTTGTTTACTGTTGTCTGGTGCCGGCTGGCCTAGCAGATACTTAGGTTTATATTGATGTTGTCCTGTCTGATATTATTTTTGCCTCATAGTCGTTAGAACTAATGGTTCATACTTTAGGCTGTACGTAGACGATAGAGAGCTGAATATTTGCATTAGTATAGTACTTAGAAAAAGCTCTTACGTTTGTATATTGGTGTCTATTTTTCTAAGTTTCGTTGCTCATGTCACCAGAATGTTTTGCGAGGTACCGTGACTAAGCGGCAGGGTGTTTCTTTTTCACAGGCTGAGCAGTTTAACCGTATGTGTTATATCTTCACGGATACTCTACTTATAAAATCAAATGTTGAGCAGATTAAAGAAGGAACTTTTTGTTTAGTCTGTTGCAGAAAATTAATTTGCATGACATTGTCAAAGGCTATGATTGTGAGGCCATGTTTATCTGGGACTCTATTGCCATGTAGACGTAATGAGGTAGCAACGTAAGTTGGGCTTGTCTTGTTGATGTAACTTTAGTTAGAGAGGCGGCTGGTAATGCTAGCATCAGACTCACTCGCCTCAGCTGGTGAGGCCAGCATATGGTCACCCTTCAAAGCAGCTGGCAAGGTCAGCACCAGACTACCTCGCATCAGCTGGTGAGGCCACCACAATGCCCGCTGACATATGAGTAATGGTTATAACTTCCTTTGAACATGATTATCCGTATTATTATTGATATTGCTATCATTTTATTGTTATTCTTACGTTAGAGGTGACCTTTTCCCTGTCTATATTAAGTTTCTAAATCAGATTGATCGCTTGCTTTTGAGATCAGCAGGAACAGAACTACCAATATGGATAGCAAGAAGCTTTAGAAGCCTGCCAGAAACGACAGGGGAGGTATTGCTGCAGAAGCAAGGTGGTACATGACTGGAGCAAGGTAAGAGACGTAAATGTGAATGTTGGCGGCATATATAAGTTTAACACAAGCTGAATGATGTCTAAGTTTAGGAGATGGGGCCCCACCAGTATATATATATCTTCCCCTACTGTTCAAATAGGGAATAACATAAATGGGGTACATGCGTCGGGAAATTACATAAATGGTATATACATCGATACATTTAAACATTGGTGTGAAACAGTATGGAATTATTTAGTTATGAAGACTGTTGCTTTGGCCACCTCACTGAGGGAGTTCCTACTGGAACGAGCGTCAGAGATATAGATAGATAAATAGTATGACGGTTACGCATGACAAAAAATATCTTTTCAGGAACCGTTATCGCATAGATTTCATAACATCCGCGTATTTCTTTCAGAATCAGTGTCGCTTATGATATATATATATATATATATATATATATATATATATATATATATATATATATATATATATATATATATATATAAAATTTCATCCTTTTAGAGTGTGATCCTATTTAGATCGGCATTAACAGCCAAGGTGATAAACTTTTAAGTATTTTGCTATTCACATTAACTTCAGTATAGTTCAGTTTCTATCATGTATATGAAAAAAAGTACGTTTACGTCGGAAGAAGAAACAATAAAAAGCTTTATTCTAATTCAAGATATAATTTCAATATGGCCCGTCCCTATCATTTCGTAATATTTCTGTGCCACGTCTGTCAGTACTGTCTTATTGAGATAAAACCACTCTACAACTCAGGAGGTGCAGGCCCTATGCTCTAGGGCGGCCCGCTGGAAGTGAGGGACTGAAGCACTAGGATGAGGGGGCTGGGCTTGTTATCCACCCGGCCCCCACGAGTGCCAGGCTCCCTCCCTCATTATTAAGTTGGTTTCGCCACATTAAGCGATGACACATTATTACTTCGTTATATATAAAAATCAGGTGAGGCATTATCAGGCTTACCCCTCGTTCAGGCAGCATGACAACAAGGTAGCCCCAAACCTTCCAATGAAAACACTCTGGGGCCATGTTTCACGTCAACAAGGCAGCATGACAACAAAGTAGCCCCAAACCTTCCAATGAAAACATTCTGGGGCCATGTTTCACATCAACACAGTGGGCTGTCAATGGCCGCTGCCAAGACCCAATATAGAATTTTATCTTGCTATTAAAACTGGTCTCATGTATACCTACTTAATATTAAAGAAAAAAGTGGCATAATCTCTGCTATAATACATAGCAAAATGCCAAAATCTCTGATAACAGAAATAATTATGAGTTAGGGTTCTAGTTATACCGAGGTTCAATCACCGCAGTTTTTTGTTTTATTTTTTAGGCTAATAAAATTTCATTCATTCGGGGTAGTCATTTTAACTCCTCCTCCTAGAGTGTTACAAATTTCAGTAAGATTTATTTACGTAATATCATGAATCTATATATCTTCTGATATACCGCATGATATTCTTAGAAATATAGAAAAAATATATAGGCTATTCTTAAGTCAACACATATATATGTGACCCTGATAGGAAAAAAGTTATGTAACTTGGTGACATCAGCAACACTTTAAAAAAAAAAGGGATGCGTTCTTCGCACCAGTGTGCTCGTGCGTTTATATATGCATACGTATACGCAGGAAGACGAATAGACATATTACATCTGAATATACTATATTTAATATTTGCTTTTCATAATTATATTAATCAAGTGTAGGTTACTATTCTATTAATCTTACCATGATTGATTAATTGAAATATGAACAAACTGACTGTTACATATTTATTAATATCTTAAACCATTTTCTTGTATAAAACATGATCAGTAACAAATATTTGCCAAAAATCTTTGAATGATCCAATGTAATTTTACATAGATCGATAAATTCCCGCTAAGTAACGCCAAAATGTGCGTCTACCCTTAGCGCATGCGTACCAATATAAGGCTCATGCACTAGCTTGGCGGCCCTGTGATTGGTGAACATGTTATACTAGGAATGAAACGAGTTCCTTCATTACGGAATAGGCCACGGGGCGGCTTGTACTCTCTCAGCCGCTGGACTTCACATATGTTGGACGTGTAGATAGTATTAAGAGTAAGTTGAAATATTTGTAATGGCTGACCAGGAAATGGAAGGACAGGATTTCTCCGAAGATGTAACCGGGGAAAACTTTCAAGGCAGTGCAATGGAAAATGGTGACGGCGCCGGGAATGATGAATCAAATGACGGTGGTAAAGCCATGAGCAATGCTAGTGACAGTGGGGCAGCGGACGCTCCTGGCAGGGACGATGACAGGTATGTTAGTACGTTATTGTGAATCACCCCAATTATTGTCTTATTTGTAAATCTGTTAATAGAATTTTAGAAGTTATAAAGTACTTTAACATGAAATAAGAAAATGCTTATAGGCTTGTAATAGGTGAAGCTACAAGAGGCATCCCTGTACTTGTTTCATCCATGGATATCTCTAGCATCATGGCGTGGTTAGACTAATTTTAGTATAAATTGTAAAGCCTTGGGGTTTGGTGCCATGTTGACTTTATCCTTAAGGGGCATTGTCGCTTATATTTGTAATAAACGAAAGTAGACTATCGTTCACGGCACCTGGTGTCACGCCAAAATGGCGAAGCAGGCCACCATTACCCATGGGACGACGCCCCAGTATTTGAGTCTGATCAGAATGTAAATGATCAAATTTCTTCAAACTATCGCAATTACACCGCATCTCTTTTGTGTTTTCATAATTTCAAGTTTTAAATCCAGGTCGTTTGCAGGCTTTCATCGTCATTCCTCTTAAGCTTTGTTTTTTCCAGGTCAGATTTTAATAATTTACATTGCCCCATGTGGTGTCATGATCATGTTCTCTTCATGTCTTTGCAGTTGGTTCGCAAGTCCAATGTAAGGTAAAAGGTTTTATTTATCAAAGTTAACTTGTGTACCATGTCCGGTTTGGGGGTGGGTGTTTGGCGTGGGTGGGATGCCTCTTGTTTGCTGTTTGCAAATGGTTGTCACTTTCACGGAGTGTCCAGAGATCCAGAGATAACGTAAACTGACGCTCTGCAATCAGCCAAGTTCCGTCAAGGCCCAGCTTTATTGTGAAGGTTCAAAGTAAGACTAAGGTAACGTAAACAGGAGGCTTGAGTCCACTAGGTCCTGGGATCACCACTAACGGCGCTTGTTTTGCTTCCTCCCAGGTGGCAGCTACTTCGGGAAGAAATGTTGCCCCCTTGTAGCCCGCCGCATCCACACCAGGGTATTTATCTTGTGTTGTCTTAGTGGTTCAAAGGTTCATCTCACTGGTTCTAGCTTCTTGACCGGGCACTAGAACATTACCTCATTTTCATCTCAATCATTTTCTCCCTATAGTATGTACTCCTATGTTTGGCCCAGACTTTTCAGAGTAATTTAAAAGCAGAAAAGGCAGTTGACTTTGCCATCTAGCTTGACGTGCTGAAGTGTGGGTTAAAGATTTATGCAGTATTGTTCCCTGCCATCTTAACTTGAAGAAGAAAGTCAACCTAAGGTACAGTACTTTTAGAATTAAGTCAAGACTATTCCTTTTACTCTGTGAGTTTTCTAATGTATTTTTTTATTCCAGGAAATTGTTTGTTGGTGGCCTGAGTTGGGAAACCACGGAAAGTAAGTATTGGCAAAGAATAATCAGCTTTTGACGCAATTTAAGATCTAAGTGAATGAAAGACCTACTTAGGTGTAATGAATGTTCATGAAGAGTTAGATTTAATATATTCTGTATTGGAAAACGTGGGTGGATTGTATTCCCCTGCAAGTGTATACTGCAAGGGAGAGAGAACTGTATGGACCATGTTTACAACGAATGGAAGTATTACAGTTTTTGTGTGGTGCTTCTTACTGAGTTAATTATTTGCTCATTAATGGAGTGCAGTGTTGAAGCTGGTGGTACCTCATAATGTTGGTCTAAGGGCTATATGTTTTATTTGAAATTTGCAATTATCTTTGAAATCCTGTTTGCTGGAAGTTGTTACGAAATGATGCTTCAGTATGTATGACTAAAGCAAAAGTTATGATTTTTGCAAGGTGAAGTGTGGTTAACACATTTTAGTTGTCCATTGAAATACCGAAATAAACTCAAGTGAAAGTCTGTTTACCCTAATGAAATTAGCGTTGATTGAAATGAAGCTATTACTTGCATGAAATTGGTAAAATTGCATTGGTATATATAAATAGCAAATGAATTTTTTATACCACCTGTTGTGTTACCACAAACCCCACCTAGTGGTACTGATGTCTCAAAGAATACTGCCAGTATGTTTTTTAAACATTTTTTATATTTGTTGGTGTGGTTTGAGCCCCTTCTGATGGCAATTGGGCAGCAAGTCTGATTAACAGATTCCTTTGATTATAAAGTATCTTCTCAGTGGAATTTCACCCATTTCATGCAAGGAATAACTTTATTTGGGTTCATTGTTTTTTTTTTCATTGAGTTTGCAGACTTAGATTGTAGTTATTGTTTAGGGAGACCTTGTTGAATGCATTCTGGCATTTGGTGATTTTAAAAGTTTCATTGATTGAAAATTGAGTTTTGTCTGCAATATTCATGTTTCATGCTTACAATAGCTTTATTTAGGTTCATCATGCTTTTAGTAGGATGAATACATTTAGGTAAATCGATGGTCTCTCTTGGCGAATGTGACTCCTTATATAAACAAGTAAATTATCAGTTGAATGCCCCCAGGTTAGCGAGGTGTTGAGAACAGGACTGAGCCTCTTGGAAAATCCTCACTTGACCCCCTTCTCTGTTTCAATGTAATTTGGACTATGATTAAACATTTGCCTTATCAAATGTAAATCAAGTTAAGGACATAAAGAATCCTGGTTTTGTGGTTCATTTGTTAACTGAGTGGGATCAGGGTGAAGTGAGGATTACTTGAAATGTTCGACAACTGTTTCATTGGGAGTGGAATGGAGGAGAATGTTGCTTTTCTGTAAGTGAAGAGGCCATCCATTGTTAGCAATGTTGTGTGGCTTGCCTTTTGCTCAACAAATTCCTTTATAGGCTCATGAAGCATCTGTAAGCTTTGAAAGAGAACCCTGGGGCACATTCATAGCTGACGTTTGCTAAGCCCTAGGCCTTCGTAGTGAATTTGCTTGTGGTAAGGAATGTATTGGTGCCAGTATCAAGTTTTTATGCATCCACCTGCGAGTTCCTCATTGGTCAGGATCTGAATGGGACTTGACGACTTAGTCACGTTTTGACTTTAAAGCTAACACTTTTGGTAAGAGACAGTTGACTACCAGATGTGGGGCAAATTCTTGTTGCCTAAAACTCAGAACCATATCTTGGTGCCTAAAACTCAGAACCATATCTTGGTGGAAGGGAACAAAGGATACATGTTAGGAGCCTTCATAGAATCGATTGAGGGCTCTAGCACAACGTTGTAGGGATTTATGTAAATGACTTGATCTGCATGATTATTTGCAGATGTCTCGAAGGTCATGAGATTAAGATTGTATGGGGAACCTGGAGATGCATCAGTTTGTTTAATAATTAGTTGTTTAACGTAATGTGAAGTAATAAAGATGGGTCAATTTGAAATAAGGCTATGATATGACTTACTATTCAGCAAGAACGTTTGTGAGTTTTTCCCTAGGATGACCCTGTGGATTTTTGGAGAATAGTTAAGGAAGCCAAAAGGCCAAGTAAATATTAAAGTTACAAGTTCATGGCTAAGGAAATTTTTAGCTAGCAGATCATGCTGTACAAAGCTGTTCACATTATACTTAATACAAAAACTTGAGCTTGTTTGGTCACTGCTCTTACTGAAGCACAAAAGACCATTATAATAGAGTTGGTCCGGAGGAGAGCAGCATAAATTATTTCGGAATTAGTGTTAAGTTGTAGGGAAGGGCAAAAGAATTGAAATTGACCACCTGGAAAGGGAAGTGGCGAATGGATTTTTTAGTGATGTAGGCACCGAACTTCTTCAGAGATGTAGGAATAGAACATTGAGGACATAGCATGAAATGAAGTAAGAAACTTGTTATTAAAGGAATGAGGAAATACTTTATAGCACAAGTGGTGGAGAAATGAAATGGTTAACCTTGTGAATGCATACAGCACAAGGCATTGTAAAATGTATTCAAGTTAAGATGTGGAGCCCCCTTGGAGTGTAAAACTTGTTCCTTTATAGTATAGATAGATAATTGTATCTTCAGGCTTTAGCTTTTCCCAAATGTGCCAATGACTGTCATTGTATGAGGGTTCTTTATTATATGCCCATTTGATAGTTGTTCATATGTGGATATTTGAATATTGGTGTTGACATGGTTACCCACTTTTTGTAAGTGACACTATGAGGAATGATGAGGTCAGCATTCTAGGTAGTGGGTATTTTTATGACAGAATCCAGGAGGTGCATGTATAAGCAGTTGAGAAGAAATTGTGTAAACATGATCTGAAAGAAGCAATCGTTAGCAGTGTTATTGAGTGTTAATGGATAACATTTGAAAATCCACTGTTACTTGAAAACTGGGATTGATATTTTTGTGTTCAAATGATGAAACATTTTCAGTTCTGCTGCTGATAATAATGAAGAATACCACTCTGAATAAATATACCATTTTTGTATGTAGATATGTGCTTGTCAGTACTCACATCAATATGTTTCTTCAGAGGAGCTGAGGGAATACTTCAGTAAACATGGTGAGATCGACAGCATAAATGTTAAAACAGACCCCAACACTGGAAGATCAAGAGGATTTGCATTCATTGTCTTCAGTGTTCCAGAAACTATTGATAAGGTGAGTGTTGGTAAATGTGTGTACAGGAATTAGTTTACTGGCAGGAAGGTGGTTTATTTTCATTATATTTCCCAGATTGTGAATGTTTCTAAGCAAGCCCCAATTATTTAACACTTTTCCCTCACTTTTTTGCCTGCGTAGGATCTACTCAGATTTTAATAAGGAAATAGTTCATTGCCATTCTTTCGTCAGTTTCCTTGCGCTACCTTGCTAATGCGGGAGACAGCAATAAAGTATGATAAATAAATAGTTCATTTGCTCCGAGTAAATGGGAAGTGGAAGGCATACCACCTGAGGCTATGAACCAGTAAAGGTATATGAATTACACACAACATTCATGTGTGTGCATGCATTGTGGGAATTAGTTGTCCCAGAAGCAAATATAACATCAGTAAACCATCACAGAAAAATTTTTGTTCCCTCCATTTATTATGTATACTCTTGTCATAATTTCCTTGTGTCCACTATTTCAGCATACCCTTTGCAGCTCTTATCCTCCTCTACTAAATGTTACATCTTATAATTTCTAATTTGATTACCCCTCCTCACACATTATTCAGATTTCATTTTCTAGATCCCAACTTTTTCATGTTTTTATTTAAGGAACATACCTCAACCATAAGTTACTGAAGGTATTACTACACCATCAAACAAAACCCATCTTTGCCTTTAAAGACTGGCCTCCTTTTCCCCACACTTCACAATGCAAGAAGGACCTTTGTACCTTCAGTACATTGAAACATTCCACTTCCAAGTTCTATTCATCAGTCAACCCTCCTTACAGATATTATTCAGACATTTAATCCCCCCCCCCCCCCCAAAAAAAAAAAAAAAGTTATTTAATTAAAACCCTTGTTACTGTACATCCCTATATTACTTAAGGGACTACCATACCATGAAGTGCAACCTGCCTTTGTCCTTAAAGCTTGACTTCCCTTTCCACACTGTAGTGCATCCAGGACCTTATCTAAAACACTCCACTTCCAGTTTCTCTCCATTCAGCTTGCACGTGAAAATCATTCTTAACTTCTAAAATTTGTACATGTATTTTACTCATGCAATATTCATATTTACCCTCATTTCCCCTCACACACACACACACACACCAAACTCGTACACCAGCTTCTGCATTTTCTCAAATATTAACACCAGTGCTTTTGTGATCAGCAAACAGTAACTTGCTAAGTTATCCACTACGTGATGTATTGCCAGGAACATATAAAGGCATGGTCTTTTTTGCTTCCATCCATTCTCTGTCATGAGAAATGCATTGAAACTGTAGCCCCCAATTCAAACCAGGCTCCTCAGACTTTTGAGATTTCCCGATGACCTCTATATTTCCAGGTTCATTAACATGTTTTCTATGCACCACATTTGTATTTTACTGTTGCTATATGCTCTTTTTACATACACCCTATTGCTGACCAGGATGTGCAAAAATGGTATAGGCATCTAGGAAAGAGGAACAAAGAGACTTAAGATTAGAATATGTGCATAGAAGTGGAGGGAGCAAGGGGTATGGGGATACCAAGATTGAGTGGAGACTGAGTATAGGATAGGAGTGTACGCATTCAAAGGATTAGGGGCATGTATGGCATAGAATCAATTGAATGAGTGTGGGTGTATATGGAGCCATGTTTACTAAGGTAAACCATGGAATAGTATGGGATGTGGCTATGATAACTAGATGTATGTAGATGGAGAATGATGTGTGGTGTGGAACCTGATGGCCTTCGATGGCCTGGAAAATTATTGGGCATAAAGAATTAAATGTGAACAGAGACAAGTAAACATTTACTCAAGTGACAGTAGCCCAACCCGTTTTGATTAATTTCGGTGCATATTTGTTGTAGTTGAGATCTAGACATTGAGTTTGTTTACTACAATTTTTGAAGCTAGTCGTGTGTTTAAGGGTAGGAGTTGTAATCTGAAGTGCAAGCACTTATACTTCCGTTTTTTCTCTTACAGATCATAAACGCTGGTGATCACGTTATTAATGGGAAGAAAGTAGATCCTAAAAAAGCGAAGGCCCGCCATGGCAAGATTTTCGTTGGTGGCTTGAAACCAGATCTCTCTGATGATGACATTAAGAACTATTTTGGCCAGTATGGTAATATAATTGAGGTTGAAATGCCTTTCGACAAACAAAAGAACCAGCGTAAGGGCTTTTGCTTTATCACATTTGAGCATGAAACTGTCGTTACGGATTTGTTAAAAACGCCAAAACAAAGCATCAAGGGACATGAAGTTGATGTGAAGAAAGCCACTCCTAAGCCAGATGCTATGAGCATGATGCGCGGAGGTATGCGTGGTGCTGTGAGAGGTGGCCGAGGAAGCAATGTGCGTGGCAGAGGCAGAGGATGGGGAAACGGTTGGAACCATAGTGGTTACAGTGGCTATGGACAAGGGGGCTATGGAGGATATGGTGGTTACGGTATGTACTGTGATCTTTAGTATTTTGAAGCCATAGTAATTGAGAATTGGGACAGCTATGTAAACCATAACATAATTCGTTTCAAAATATTTTATGAATATTAAGGTCTGAAAGCTTATATATATTTTTTTCTTTTTGTTGCAGGTGCATATGACTACAGCTATGGTGGATATGGAGGATATAGTGGTTATGGTAGCTACAATGATTACTATGGCTATGGTAGTGGGGGATATGGATATGGTAAGTATCAGGCTCGTGCACCTGTACTGTGTTTTAGACGTAATAAACGAATTGCATGCTTATTATAATAAGTTTTCAGGTCTACATTTGTATTGTGACATTTAAAACCTGCATGTGGCCCCTGACCTTGGTAGTTAAATGGTTTGCTTAAGGGGCAGCCTGTACTTTTAGAGTTCAAATGAGACTGATGATTTATGGCGGTATTGGCCCTTACCAGGCGGCCAAGGGTACGACGGCAAGAGCCAGCGTGGGCGGCAGCAGACGCGGCACCAACCATATTGAGGGGGGACGACGTGAGTACAACAACGCTTGGAATGGTACGGTCAACTAAATGACAAGTTTGTTGCTGCCGTTTCTGAATTCCTGCCGTGCTGCAGCACCAACGCCCAAGTCAAGATTGCCTCATTTATAATTAAAATGTTTATAAAAACTGGAAAGCCAAAAAAAAAGTAACAAAAAGTTTATATAGTTTGTGAAGCATTCCTGTGTACAGGTAATTTCACTGTACTCTGGACAGTTCATACAATATTTTTACTTAATTTTAAGATTTTATTTCTCATCGCTGTACAGTCCGTATATGTATGAATAAAAGCGATTTTTGTGTATGAGTTGTTTTTATCTATCACCTTGTACCTAGTACTTAAAGAATTTGTCAGAAATATTCTCGACTACCAATTTGAATCATGAATGAACAGGAAAACCCAGGTACATGTGCTGAATGTGAATAAGGCACATCAAGAACTTTTAATGAAATTGAATGAAATGGCCAGAATGTTGAGCCGAGATACAATGAACTCTAATAGGCACATTGTGCAATTGGTCAACAGGCCTGCTATTAATGAATTGTCCCAAAAGCAGCACATCATTCTATATTGTGCTTAAAATGTGTTAAACTGGAAATGGATACAATTTTTCCCCTCTATGCAATGAGTACTATAGACGTTGTTGATCATGGTCGACTGAAATATCCCAGGCCTATCCATTCTAGCCACGTAAGAGACAACCGACGTAATACTTGACCTTTGGTCTTCATAGAGAGGGAACATTTAATCTCCATTACCACGCTATCTTTTTCTTCCTTTTCGTTATATATATATATATATATATATATATATATATATATATATATATATATATATATATATATATGCTTCAAAAGATGCTCCTCCAACACAGTTACCCCACGAATGAAAAGCCACCTTTGGCGAAGCTGTATCACGGGAGTACAATCACGTTTAAGAACGTCAAGCTTAAGCAGCCAAATACTTAATTTCCCTGCTACTTGAAATGCCGCAGCCTTGAAGCTGCAAGATGTCCTAGAAAAGGGGAACTGGGGCAGTTGTACATTCGTGAAAATGCCAACTGGGTTCTTCAAAGCTAAATTCGCAATAACATAGGAACACCTGTCGGAGTAAAACACGCACCACACATCTGTGTGCTAGACTTGTACATTTTTCAATGTTCAGTAATTCTTCAGCATGTCTCATTTGAAATCTTCCTTTATGAATACGATACTTCTTAATGAACCACATAGGTGTATGTTATCTATCAAATGCATTTTCGCTCTATCTTGAGAACCAATGAGGATGTTGGGATGAAAACTAAGACAAGAACAGTGGACTCCGTGTTTAGGAGAGCAATGAATTCCTTCTTTAGACAAGGAGAGCAATGAATTCTATATTTAGACAAGAAGAGCAATGGACTCGGATGTTTAAACAAAACAAAGCTGTCCGTTTTCAGCTAGCAATAGTCGCACCGATTGCTTCACAGCCATTCCAGGTTCTCTACAAATATGTACCTACATTAAATACATCATCTCTAGGGATAGGGGAGAAAAAAAATACCTCCCACGTATTCCCTGCGTGTCGTAGGCGACTAAAAGGAAAGGGAGTAGGGGGCTGGATGTGCTCCCCTCCCGTTTTTATTTTTTCAAAAGAAGGAACAGAGAAGAGGATATTCCTTCTAAGGCTGTCCTCTTTTCCTCACGCTACCTCGCTAACGCGGAAGACCGCGCTTAATCGCAATTCAATAGTTCACTTGCACTACTGAATTGCGATATCACTATAACTATCATACCGGACTATAGTGATATATATGTATATATATATATATATATATATATATATATATATATATATATATATATATATATATATATATATTGTCCGCCCCCACCCCTTCTACGTTTTCCAATGCGATGTCACACTTCAGTTTAGTACTTTGTCATCTGTACTCTGGTTTGACTACTATCTGCAGACGTATGGGAATGGAACTGGCAAGGTTCCTGGAGTATTATAGGTCCGTGTTTTGTGTCCATATGATGTTGATCTGAATGACATGTGACACTGATGAGGTGTTGCAGAACCAGCCGCATATTAATGACGTATCAGTTGTGTCGGGGAAATCAACGAGGCGCCTCATCAGTGATGCACATATACCCGTACATTTTGAAGTCGGTGATTTTCGAGATAAAGTTTACAGACATGGAATTGGCAATAATTGCTATAATTTTGGATGAAGGGGAAGAGGACGAGCATTACTCGAAGAATAGGAAGTGGGTACATGAGCCTTGGAAGAGAGGGAGTGAAAGAGTTTGCTACCTTAAACAAAAAACAAAAAAAAAGCAAGACCCGCTGGAGAAAGACTATAACACCGAGGGAATGGTTAGCAGTTTGTCTGAGGTAAGTAAAATTTCACAAGCATTTGTAGTTATTTATCTTTATATCCAATTACATAAAACAGTACATACCATCTGCTTTCATTTCTTGCCCTATCTTATTTCAAAAATCTAGTTTGAAACTGTTGTCCATATATTTTGGATTTCATATATAATAAAGAACACCAAGATTTCGAGCTAATTCTATAAGTCATTCGTCATTCATTTATGTTCACAAATCCAAACAAACTATAGGCAAGCCTGGTTGTGCATGGCTATCTTGCTAATGCGGAAAACTTTCATATATGTTTGCCATTTCCGGCATTAGTGAGTTAGTGCTAGGAGCACATGAATAAGGCTTCATTCGCTCACAAACCTTTCCGTGATTTCCCTAATGACAGCACGTCGTCCCCTGTATACCAGAACACTCCAATTTGTTCTAGCCCTTGCATACTTCGCACTCTCCTGTATGTTCAAGACCCGAACCTTCGTAGCATCTTTCACTCCATCTTTCCATCTCTTCCTTGGTTCCCCTTTTACCCTGTTTCTTCCATATCTGATATGTATCCGCAAACTGTCATCCTCTCAAAATGTCCATACCATTTCAGCATACCTTCTCCAGCTCAACCATACATACTCCTCTTAGTACCACACCTCTCTTACCTTACCATTTCTTGTTCGATCAACCCTCCTACACCACACAATGTCCTCAAACATTTCATTTTAAACAACCAACCTCTACATTTTGCTTAATACCCACGCCTCGCATCTATGCAGCACCAACGGGACTACTATACTTCCAAATATATCCATCTTTGCCCTTAAAGACAGAGACTTATCTTTCCATACATCCCGCAGTGCGCCCAAGGCCTTTGTGTCCTTACCCACCCTACAGCTCGCCTCAGCTCCCATGGTTCTATTCGCCGCCATATCTCCTTCCAGGTGCTTTAAACACTACACTTTCTCCAAGTTTTCCCAATTCGAACTGAAACTCCAAATAACCTGTTCGGCTGTTCCTCTACACTGCTAAACCCAATGACCTTGTTTTTATTCATCTAGTCTCAACTATCTCCTTTCACTCTCCCAAAGTCAGACATCCTCTGCAGTTTTTCACTCGAATCAGTCACCAGCCCCTAACCCCCCAACAGACTGCATACTTGTTCCTCTCTCTAAGGCCCTTACATTCACCTCCTTCATTACCCAATCCATATGCAACTTATTAATAACCATGGTGACATCACACACCCCTGACGCAGACCCAACCTTACCAGTAACCAATTACTCTCCAATCTACTTAGCTATGGCATACTTGCCTTACACACTTGATACTCTTCATTACTTCCAACATTCACTCGCAGAACAGACTTATATTCTTCAATACTCCTCACTACTTCTAGCACCTTTCCCCCTACATCATATATTTGGGACACCTTGCACACATCCTATCAACCTTATCATGTGCCCTCTCTAGACCCATAAACATTACATACATTACATACGGGTCCTTCCGTTTCTCTTTACGCATTTATCGCACACATTTTTCAAAGCAGACGATTCACACATCCTTTACCATTCCTGAATCAGTCAGAAGCTCTTTGCAAGCAACTATCTCTATCATTAGTCTCCCATAAACCTAACCAGTTACACTTAGCAAACTTGTACCTCCGTAATTTGAACATTCACTTTTGTTTCCTTTTATACAGTAAACATCACAGGCACTATTCAGCCAATCTCCAAGCACCTCGTCATGGGGTATAATTATATTGGGAAAATCCTCATTTACTAACCAGCAACACAATACTTCAGCCACTTTGCCGCACTCAATCATTTTGATCCGAAAAAAACTTAAAGGAGATTTTAGTGAAATGGCCCGTGTGACCGCCTTCAACCAAATTATTATTTGCAGACCAGCACAACACAAAATTCCAGAGAAAGTGAACCAAGATATATAATATTTACTTGAGACTCTGTGATCATACTCACACATGAAACGCATTCGTAGCATGCAAACTCACCAAGAAATAATACTGTGCTATCAAGCTGCTTTATCCTACCATTGCGCGAGCTGCCCTGGCCAGCTGAACATTGCATAGTTGCCAACTCTTGTTTGTCACTGAGCCAGATTCACCCTCAAAAGTATCTATAAATGTCGCTAGGAATACGTAACTGCATTCACAGTGAACTGCAAGTTAATTTGAATTTACATCTTGATTAATTAGTCAATACAAGCATGATGAAGGCAACCAAGATTATCATAATTAAAAGCAGAATGTCATATGTGACCGGGTTCGTTTTGTTAGCGTTGAGTGGTCATAATGCAGGAGATTTATATCCCGTGGCGGGATAGCCCAGCTAATTTGCATGTCTCCCGCTCACGTGGGGAGGGAGACTTGGCATGTCTGAGTGACAGATGTTTATGTTATGCCTAAAAAAACTTTTGAATATGAACTTGAATCATAAAACTTTTGAATATGAATTTGAATCATAAAACTTTTGAATATGAATTTGAATCATAAAACTTTTGAATATGAACTTGAATCATGCTGAAATGAATCACTAAGCGGTAATCACCAGAGGTATATATATATATATATATATATATATATATATATATATATATATATATATATATATATATATACCACAGAATGAGAGCTGTCTAGCCTCAGTCCTATTCATATTTGGTTAATAATGTTTAAAGTGACTACTATACAAAACCAGAGTTAACAGTCTTGGTAGAAAACCAATATGACACTAAGAACCGAGGATTCCATATTTAGACGAAGTTATATGTAACCTAAACCAAAAGGTTTGAAAATACCGTAGGTTATTTAACAACATAGTACTTTGGACTGTGCAAATAAGGTTCATCACAACTTTCACTTTGCGAAACCATGAAAGTGTAGCGTTACCTGCTATGTTTCAATGCTAGCATAATTTTGAGCAAGGATGATATCACGCTACCTAGTTCTAGTTTGATAGTGCCTATACATGTAAAAAGAAGCTGTGCTTCATGTCCTAAATTTGATTATACCTTTTTGCCAAATTAACACGTTTAGGACAGTATTCAACTCGGTTATGTAACAGGTTTCATCACTGTAACAATACAATAGAATGTTCATATATATGATTGGAATTTGAAACAGCTTTCTGCATTTTACTGTGACCTGGAACCTTATGGATATCATGAATATACATCAATTACGGAAGAAAAAAAAGGTTCCAATGTTTTGATGTACACAGCTGCACCGTTCATCAGCTGGCCGGCCCAGGATTTATCCCAGGACGGACTAGAACACTTCCACTATTGAATATACCATGGTACCGAAAAATAATGTTATATTGCATTTTTATTATCATTCAGTTTTGCCTAAAGCGGTAATTCAAGCACGATATGAAAATGTGAAGATACTATCTGTAAGCAGGATTCATAAAGGTAGTCATGCTTAATAAAGATGTTCAGGTATTTTCAGATGAGATTCACTTTGAATTTACTTGGACTTATCCTTACAGATGAATA
The DNA here is from genome assembly GCF_036320965.1 of Panulirus ornatus. Taxonomy (NCBI): domain Eukaryota; kingdom Metazoa; phylum Arthropoda; class Malacostraca; order Decapoda; family Palinuridae; genus Panulirus; species Panulirus ornatus. Next base: position 12,891,701 of record NC_092288.1, on the reverse strand, counting down.
CTTTGGTAAATAGGTTTTGTTTTCGAATAAGATTTACGTAGAATTCACTTGATGGCATCCATACAAATGAATTCTTTCGTAAAAAAAAAAAAAGAGGGTAATCTTTTCTCGATTGCACTAGGATAAAAATAGGTTGGTGATAGTGGGGCACGGACTTGCCTCTCACGGACCTTGTGTTTACAGTGGCCACTATGGAGACCGGGGAGGGCAGTCAGCACCGTCCTGTCCATTGCGGTTTTATTTGCTGCTTTTTGGTACAGTCGCGATGACGGGTATTCCATATTACACAAGCGGCTTGAGCATGTCCTCCAGGCCATGTTGGAGGTAAGTAGACTCCTGTAATCTTGCGAAGAGTTAAGTATTTCGTCTTACAGTGTTGTGTGGACTTATCGCCCGGTGCGCAATGGTAGATTTGCTAATTCTTGTGGCTTCTTCCATGTCCTGATTATACTGACGCCATATTTGGATCCTCTATTAAAAGAAGGTGACTGCTTTATTTAGTTGGTATTCTTTTTACATTGGGCTAGACTGATTTTCCATGCTTCATGAAGCTCGTAATGATTTTATTTTTCTATTACGTTGCCAATTGTTAGTATTTTTTTTTTTTTTTTTTAGACGGCAGCAGTTATATTTGGAAGAGTATTCAGCTTATGAAATTCTCCTATTTATGTATGGTTATAAGAACCCCGTTAAATTTCAGATACTCTGGGAACGTGTGGTTTTTATTAGTTTTGTTGATTGATAATTTTATCAAGTATTTAAGTAACATTCACAGTAACTAAGTTCACAGTTTCCTTATCCTCATGGCTCTTCCAGCAATCGACCAAATGGGATTTCTTGTAAATGAGAGTAATCCACATCATGTTCCTTTATTTGTTATTGTATTCTCCACACAACACACCATTAATTCGAAACAAAATGGATGATATATCTGTATTCATGATGACTCAGGCAGTGGTTGTAAGAGGGAAATCATGTAGGAGTAATGACGGAATAGGTATAGGCATTGGTTTACTTAGCCATGCTAAAGTGTGGGCCCTTACTTAATTAGAACTATGTTTCATTTACAGTACATGTTGTAAAGATAATTTTCGTAAAGATATTTTAGGTAGATGTCAGTTATGAGTTACACCCACTTACTACTGTGTATTAGAATGCTGTTTTGAATTTAATTTTGTTCATTAAGCCCCTTGAGATTGTAATTTGCAGCCAGGTATGACATTGAAAGTGATTGAAGATATGGGTTCAAATAAAGGAAAAAGCATGAAAAAGTATTACACAACAAGCAGAACTTAAAGGAGTGTCACTTTTCTTTTTTAGGGGCTGAGATTTACCATTTTCTAAAGATATTTTTGAAATATGTTGCTATGTTTGTCTGCTTTTGTCTATTTGGTGTAGCCAAACAAGTTTGTAAGTCCAAAAATGACATGAAAAAGTCAGTTCAGATAATTATGTCATTGCTAAGCCAGGTGAACAGGTAACTGAGATTTGGCCTGGGCTTCAAGACCATGTTTAAGAAGCATGTAAGTTGGGATGGACTTGGTAAAATGACGAGGTTGTTGCTGCTATGTCACAAGAACTGTGGTGCTCATGATTTTACCTCCCAGTAGAGTGGGTAGGGTAGGGTTAAGGGAAAGTGATAATCAAGAGTAATTACTCTATATAACTAATTTAATTTTGTAGGTCTGAGTTTGAAAATAGAGGAAATTTATACATGGTTGTGCACATTATCAAACCTCATTTAACCCAACATCTTTATTATGCAATTTAGGGGTGTACAAATGCATGGAAAAACACTTAAAACACTGCCATCCTTAATGAAGAGAGTAATGGTGCAATGAAGCCTCAAGAAAACTGTTGAGTTCCTGGTTATTAAAAGGATTTCTTTAAAAGAGAATATTTATTCTTTAACCACTTTGAAATGAGGTTTGTTAATGTTCAGGTCACTATTTTCTTTTCAGTTGAATCATTGTAAGGATCAAAGAATTTTTGAAGGGCTCATCTGTTTGATTTTAATGTTCAAGGCTAGTATATCCATAAGATTATTTGTATGACTAGTATATCCATAAGATTATCAGTTGTTTTTTTTACACTTATACCTAATGGCTCTCAGTACTTAAAGACAAAGATGTGTTTAAAATAATCCAAGAGGCAGCAAGGAAGCATATTATCCTTCAGTACAGTATTCTGTTTGATCTTTGCTTTCTTAGAATTTATTTTTCTAGTTCGGTGATAACAGACACCATAAATTTTATTAAAATCTTACTCTCCTAATGCCTTTAGAGATGGATATATTCAAGTAAAATACCATGTTTATTTATTTTTAAGCAATTGTTTAGCTTTAGTATTATTACAGTTGAATCTAATGGTAACTATTGTGATTCTTTCATATAGAGTGTTGTGGCACATTCAGCTGTGAGCTGAGATGTTTATTGGAGTAGGACTAACATGAACAAGATATATGTTTACTGTTATCTGTAGGTGGAGCAGCAGTACCCTGTAGGTGAAGTGCGAATTGCAGTGGGTTATGGAGCATGTAAGGATATATTTGTTCATGGTGCAGATATGGTTGGTGTTATGACTCCACCATCACGGACAGCACACTTCAATCACATAGATTCCATCAATCAACTCAAGGAGATGTATGCACTCTTTTTTAGTGCTGGATCTGCTGCAGAGTAAGTTGTGCTTTTAAAAGTTGGCTTTCAAGATGCGAGATTGAATATGTTTGATTTCCAAAATTTGAAAGTGCGTATAAGATTTTTTTGCATTATTGTATATTGAGGAATGGAAGCAGAGTAAAGGGACACTTTTGGCTTTGAATAGATATTTGATGTGTTAACAGGTTAGTAATTGTTCCTTAAGTAAGTGGGTTTCTATGCCAGTGGACTTTGTGTAGGGTTTTGCATGGGGACCTCAGTTCTTGAAATTGATTTCCCTTAAAGGTACATGTAAATCCAAGTGGCAGCAGCATACTGATATTTATGCCATATATGGATTTTTATGGCCAAATTGAATATGAGAGTAATTGTTGAAAGAGGATTGAAGTTACTGATAGGTTTGTAGAGAGTAGTTTAGATAACAGGTGTGTGCAAGACAGGCCGATGGATAATGAAACATTTGACTGGAATAAAAAGTAATGAGATCAGGCTTGTTAGAAGTGTCTTTACATACAGCTGCATGGAGAAAGTTGTGGCAATTTTGATCAAAGACCAGAGGTTTAAGAAGATATTTGATTGCAAATATCTAAATTTAAGTTATATATTGGAAGTTTATGTACAATTTTGAGTGTTGCAAATGAACCATGTAATGAACTTTAAAGAAGAGTTGAGGAAAAGAGTCAAAGAGGAAGGGCTCATTGTAATGGAGGGCACAAATGGATAGATTGGAGATATGATAGATTAAGGAGTAGTAGGATGTGTGTGGGTTTCTAAAGTGAAAATGACAGTGGTAAAAGGAAATGTGGATAAGTGTTTCATTGTGCATGGGTGTTACAAGCACCTATTTCCAACACTAAGACATGTGATTTAGGCACATAGAAGGTTAGACATGACTATGAGCAATGTAATTCTGATAAATGAGTTCATGATAGTATGTAAGATGGGAGCTTAATCAGATCTTTGATAGTAATAAGTAGGTTATTTGATTATTTTAGGCAGTATTGAATTGAATGTGCTTGAAAAACAGAGTAAAAACTGTGAAATGAAGGAATGATTTTTTAATGTTTAACCACCCATTCAAAATTGATGGATATCTATATAGCATTACAAAGTGATTTGATGGACTAAACCAGGGCATGTGAAGCATCTGGGGTAAACCATTGAAAGGTCTGTGGGGCCTGGATGTGGATAGGGAGCTGTGATTTCGGTGCATTACACATGACAGGAGTGGATGAAGGTGAGCAGGTATGAATATGTACATGTGTATGTATGTAATGTCTGCATATGTGTGTCTGTGGGGTTTATGTACATGTATGAGTATATAAGTGGATGGGCCATTCTTCGTCTTTCCTAGTGGTCCCTCACTGACGTGGGAAACAGCGATTATGTATAATATGAATGTATATATATATATATATATATATATATATATATATATATATATATATATATATATATATATATTTTTTTTTTTTTTTGCTTTGTCACTGTCTCCCGCGTTTGCGAGGTAGCGCAAGGAAACAGACGAAAGAAATGGCAAAACCCACCCCCATACACATGTATATACATACGTCCACACATGCAAATATACATACCTACACAGCTTTCCATGGTTTACCCCAGACGCTTCACATGTCCTGATTCAATCCACTGACAGCATGTCAACCCCGGTATACCACATCGATCCAATTCACTCTATTCCTTGCCCTCCTTTCACCCTCCTGCATGTTCAGGCCCCAATCACACAAAATCTTTTTCACTCCATCTTTCCACCTCCAATTTGGTCTCCCACTTCTCCTCGTTCCCTCCACCTCCGACACATATATCCTCTTGGTCAATCTTTCCTCACTCATTCTCTCCATGTGCCCAAACCATTTCAAAACACCCTCTTCTGCTCTCTCAACCACGCTCTTTTTATTTCCACACATCTCTCTTACCCTTACGTTACTTACTCGATCAAACCACCTCACACCACACATTGTCCTCAAACATCTCATTTCCAGCACATCCATCCTCCTGCGCTCAACTCTATCCATAGCCCACGCCTCGCAACCATACAACATTGCTGGAACCACTATTCCTTCAAACATACCCATTTTTGCTTTCCGAGATAATGTTCTCGACTTCCACACATTCTTCAAGGCTCCCAGGATTTTCGCCCCCTCCCCCACCCTATGATCCACTTCCGCTTCCATGGTTCCATCCGCTGCCAGATCCACTCCCAGATATCTAAAACACTTTACTTCCTCCAGTTTTTCTCCATTCAAACTTACCTCCCAATTGACTTGACCCTCAACCCTACTGTACGTAATAACCTTGCTCTTATTCACATTTACTCTCAACTTTCTTCTTTCACACACTACCAAACTCAGTCACCAGCTTCTGCAGTTTCTCACATGAATCAGCCACCAGCGCTGTATCATCAGCGAACAATAACTGACTCACTTCCCAAGCTCTCTCATCCCCAACAGACTTCATACTTGCCCCTCTTTCCAAAACTCTTGCATTCACCTCCCTAACAACCCCATCCATAAACAAATTAAACAACCATGGAGACATCACACACCCTTGCCGCAAACCTACATTCACTGAGAACCAATCACTTTCCTCTCTTCTTACACGTACACATGCCTTACATCCTCGATAAAAACTTTTCACTGCTCCTAACAACTTGCCTCCCACACCATATATTCTTAATACCTTCCACAGAGCATCTCTATCAACTCTATCATATGCCTTCTCCAGATCCATAAATGCTACATACAAATCCATTTGCTTTTCTAAGTATTTCTCACATACATTCTTCAAAGCAAACACCTTTTTTTTTTTTTTTTTTTTTTTTTTTTTTTTTCCAAATATATATATATATATATATATATATATATATATATATATATATATATATTATACCCATTTATATTTCATTTTGCTTTGTCGCCGTCTCCCGCGACAGCGAGGTAGAGCAAGGAAACAGATGAAAGAATGGCCCAACCCACCCACACACACACGCACACACATACACGTCCACACACGCAAACATTCCCACTTTGCTCTGTCGCTGTCTCCCGCGCTACCTCGCAAATGCGGGAGACAGCGACAATGCAAAACAAAAACATCTGCGTGTGTGGATGTACATGCACATACATGTGCATGCGGGTGGGCTGGGCCACCCCCTCATCCGCCTCCCCGCTCCATCTCGTCATCGCGGGAGAAGGCGACAAAGCAAAACGAAACCCAAATAAACACTATATATATATATATATATATCTTTTTTTTTTCTTTCATGCTATTCGCCATTTCCTGCATTAGCAAGGTAGCGTTAAGAACAGAGGACTGGGCCTTTGAGAGAATATCCTCATCTGGCCCCCTTCTCTGTTCCTTCTTTGGGAAAAAAAAAAAAAACAAGAGGGGAGGATTTCCAGCCCCCCGCTCCCTTCCCTTTTAGTCGCCTTCTACGACACGCAGGGAATACATGGGAAGTATTCTTTCTCCCCTATCCCCAGGGATAAAAATTATATATATATATATATATATATACATATATACACATACATACACATATATACATATATATATATATATATACCTTAGCCTACACTAGGCAACTATTCATCACCCAGTTTTGAGGGCAGGATACATGGCTGAGGTGGTTGTGAGTTGACTGCCCTGCCCAGAATCTGAACCCAGGCAGGCCTGTGCACGATTCATAGTCAGCGATCCTAGCCACACCATGGAAGGTCATCTAGTGGTATATATATATATATATATATTTTTTTTTTTTTTTTGCCGATGTCTCCCGCGCTTGCGAGGCAGCGCAAGGAAACAGACGAAAGAAACGGCCCAACCCACCCCCACACACATGCACATACATACATGTCCACACACGCAAACATACACACCCACACAGCCCTCCACGGCCCACCCCAGACGCCCCACACGCCCTGACTCAATCCACCGACAGCACGCCAACCCCGGCACACCACATCAATCCAATCCACTCTATATATATATATACATATATATACACACATATATATATATATATATATATATATATATTATTTTTTTTTTTTATTATACTTTGTCGCTGTCTCCCGCATCTGCGAGGTAGCGCAAGGAAACAGACGAAAAAAAATGGCCCAACCCCCCCCATACACATGCATATACATACGTCCACACACGCAAATATACATACCTACACAGCTTTCCATGGTTTACCCCAGACGCCTCACATGCCTTGATTCAATCCACTGACAGCAAGTCAACCCCGGTATACCACATCGCTCCAATTCACTCCACTCCCTGCCCTCCCTTCACCCTCCTGCATGTTCAGGCCCCGATCCCACAAAATCTCCTTCACTCCATCTTTCCACCTCCAATTTGGGGCGGGTGTGGGGTCTGTTGGGGATGGGAGAGCTTGGGAAGTGAGTCAGTTGTTGTTCGCTGATGATGCAGCGCTGGTGGCTGATTCATGTGAGAGGCTGCAGAGGCTGGTGACTGAGTTTGGTGGGGTGTGTGAGAGAGGAAAGTTGGGAGTGGGTGTGAATGGGAGCAGGGTTGTTGGGTGCAGTGGGGTTGAGGGTCAAGTCAGTTGGGAGGTGAGTTTGAATGGAGAAAAACTGGAGGAAGTGAAGTGTTTTAGATATCTGGGAGTGGATCTGGCAGCGGATGGAACCATGGAAGTGGAAGTGGATCATAAGGTGGGGGAGGAGGTGAAAATTCTGGGAGCCTTGAAGAATGTGTGGAAGTCGAGAACATTATCTCGGAAAGCAAAAATGGGTATGTTTGAAGGAATAGTGGTTCCAACAATGTTGTATGGTTGCGAGGCGTGGGCTATGGATAGAGTTGTGCGCAGGAGGATGGATGTGATGGAAATGAGATGTTTGAGGACAATGTGTGGTGTGAGGTGGTTTGATCGAGTAAGTAACGTAAGGGTAAGAGAGATGTGTGGAAATAAAAAGAGCGTGGTTGAGAGAGCAGAAGAGGGTGTTTTGAAATGGTTTGGGCACATGGAGAGAATGAGTGAGGAAAGATTGACGAAGAGGATATATGTGTCGGAGGTGGAGGGAACGAGGAGAAGAGGGAGACCAAATTGGAGGTGGAAAGATGGAGTGAAAAAGATTTTGTGTGATCGGGGCCTGAACATGCAGTAGGGTGAAAGGAGGGCAAGGAATAGAGTGAATTGGAGCGATGTGGTATACCGGGGTTGACGTGCTGTCAGTGGATTGAATCAAGGCATGTGAAGCGTCTGGGGTAAACCATGGAAAGCTGTGTAGGTATGTTTATTTGCGTGTGTGGACGTATGTATATACATGTGTATGGGGGTGGGTTGGGCCATTTCTTTCGTCTGTTTCCTTGCGCTACCTCGCAAACGCGGGAGACAGCGACAAAGCAAAAAAAAAAAAAAAAGAAAAAAAAAAGAGGTGTGAGGTGGTTTGATCGAGTGAGTAACGTAAGGGTAAGAGAGATGTGTGGAAATAAAAAGAGCATGGTTGAGAGAGCAGAAGAGGGTGTTTTGAAGTGGTTTGGGCACATGGAGAGAATGAGTGAGGAAAGATTGACCAAGAGGATATATGTGTTGGAGGTGGAGGGAACGAGGAGAAGAGGGATATATATATATATATATATATATATATATATTTTTTTTTTTTTTCTTATATATATATATATGTATGTAAATTTCTTTGGAGTGAGTTCTTAGCCATGGATGGCTTTTCACTTGCTGTGTAACCTTATGTAGGTGGGGTTCAGTAACACCTCTTTTATATGAATATATAGCTTACTTTTTTTGTAGCTATTATTTGTGTTCATAGTAATTTCTGTTGCAGTTTGATGGAGTTGAGGAAGTCATTAGCACAGTCATCCTCAGGTGGTACTATACTGTATACTTTGCATGACATTTCAGCAAAATGCTTTAACAGATTACCTTTCCGCATCATTGCTAAGCTTTACTTTTCATTGCCAGAGTGTGGATTGTAAATTTACTTGTGTGCTGGGAAACTTGCTGTATTTTTATTTTATGTAAAAGTGAAACTTTTAACAATGACAAGCGGTGATATCCTTATAATTCCTGAGCAAACTAAGTGGTAAAGAGGCTTTCTTATTGAAGTGTTATGATTTGCTGGATGTGATGCAGTATAGGAGTGTTTATGCATCAGGAGGACACATGGTATCTTGATGATCACTAAGGTAGGTTACTTTTATCTTAGGATAAAATTGCTACAGTTTAGTTGTGGCAGAGTGGCATTTACCCTGCTTGCTGATTACAGCGTTAGGTACATAGTAAGCATTGAAACTGATGTTTCCAAAAACAGAAAAAAGAAAAAAAGTAAATTATGCATACATGAGGTTGCTTTACTGGTGTAATTAATGGAACTAACAGAATTTCTGGCCAGTGACCCATTCAGTAGATCAATGCAGGTAATACTTTGAATAGGGTATCACCTAATGCTTTGACTGCCACTATGTTAATCTTCTGGTATATTAGTTGCTTTGATTTAGTTTTAGATCAGTATCAGAAACCCTCAGACATTTTTTTTCCGGTATATGGCATAAGACATGTTCAGTATTCTCATTAGGTTTAGTTAGGGTCAGATGTATCACATGAGAGGTGGTATATTTGGGAAGATTAGACTTTCTTAGTATCTTATGTTCCAATAACTCATCAAAGTCTCAGTGATCAGGAGGATGTGAATAAAGTTCCTAAACTCCTGTTTTTACTTGAATTGAATTATTAATGCACTGCTTCATGGCAGTAGTGAATACAGAGATTGATTGTAAGGGAGCTCTGAGGATTCTACGAAATGCAATCCTCACATATGTTTGTTTAGTACCATCCAGTCATTTTGAAAATAGATTTCCTTGGCATGCACAGCTCAGATGCCCTTATTCTTAATGCCACTATATTTTCCTTTTCACCTGTTTACTTTGTATTCTACATTCAGGAGGTTTCTCACCCTTGTACCTTGTGCCTCTTTGCACAGTAAATCAGCAGTCCTTTAACCTCTGCCTTCTAATCAAACCTATCATTATGGGCACTTCCTTACTTTCTACCATTCTTTCTGCATTTTTCAGGTATTGTAGACTGCATGGTGATCTGACAGTCCTCACTTTGGACCACTTTTCCTTTGAGTCTGGTTCCCAGTTTTCATCCTTTGGTACTGTTCTCAATGTTAATTAGGGGAAAGAAGTAACTTCATTCAAAACAACAAAGCCACGAGAAAAATCTTTAATGCTTCTTTTGCATCTTTGTGTGCAATTGAAGCCACAACTCTTGATCATGTACCAGTATAAGAAGGGAAGACATTCTGCAACTTATTGATATAAAAGTTGGATATACTATCAGCAGTAAATGTAATGAAAGTAAATAAAATCGAAGGCTCAGATAAGTTTTCTCTGAAGACAGTGAAAGAGGAGAAAATGAGATAATGTAGTTAAGTCATTTGCGATGGGGAAAATTTGAAAGGAGTGAAAGTTTGCCAGTGTAATACTAATGTTCTAAAAAGTTGATAAGTCACTGCCTAAACATTTCTTTCCATTAATGTTTGTAGTTTGAATACATATGGAAATCATCTTTCAGGACAAAACTATAAACCATTTTGAAGACACTGCAAGATGAATCCCAGCATGGTTTTTGATGAAATTTTTCATTTTTGACAAATCTGTTTGATTTCTACTATGATATAATCAATGTGTATGAATAATCAACTTGTATGATAAAAGTGAAGCAGTTGATGTCATCTGTTTACATTTTCAGGAAGCACTCTATAAAGCTGTGCATCAAAGGATACTAGCAAAAGTTGTCACATGATATAGATAGGGTTGTACTATGTTGGATAGGAAATTAATTGAATGGCTGTAAACAAGAGTGCCACAGGGATTTGTTTTGGGACTGGTTCTCTTCCTCATCTATTTTAATGATATTGAAACTGGGCTGTATTGTAAGATATCAAAATTGACAAATGATACTAAGCTGGGAAATAGATGTACTACTGGACATGGTTGTATGCATCTTCAGACTAAAGCTTTTGTTATTGTTTTTTCTGTGTTGTTGTTGTGGCAGCTCGTTACTCCTCCAATCCTACTTTGATGTGTCCATGTTGATCCACGTTGAGCTAGGGAGCTTACAGAGAACTCTTACTGTGGTGCAGAAGATAGTCTTTCTCAATTTGAATTGATAGTTCCATATCACGGCTCCTTTGTCTTTGTTATTCAAGGTCTGTTGTTAGAGAAAGAAAGGACTGCTTTTCTTTTTTCTTTTTTATGATAGTGATCAGGGTTGGAAGTGTAAGGAGGGAATGGGAAGCATTTGTATGTTTTTACAGTGCTTGGTTGTCCTTAAATTGCTTTCTTTAATTCTTACCATGTAAAAAGGGAACGTCATACACCCTTGGTGAAAAGAAGGGAATAATAGAAATCTAATGGAATAGTAAAGAAAAATCTTTTTAAAGGTAATATTAGTTTGATTGCTGTTTTAACATATAAGTTCCCTCTTTAAGACATTAGTGTTCTAAGTGGCGGATCACCAGTAAAAAAATGAGGCCTTTCTGAAGGTAATGTTAGTTTGATTGCTGTGATGTCATATATGAACCTTCTTTAAGAAACGATGATATAAGGATTGAATGATTCATTGAATACAGTACTTTATAGGTGGTCATTCTATGTTGAGGATGGATGAAGGTTATAAGCTGTGCTGTAAAGCTTGAAAGTGACTAAACTTCCTCCTGGGATGTAAAGGAAAAAGTAATCTGTGTAAACAGGTATTTCTGGTAAAAGGGCTGCAAACCACAAATTTAAGGCTTGATGGGGAGTAGCTTTTCAAAAGAATGCTGTAATATGAGAGATGTTTGTAGTAGATCATAATGCCCATGATCACCATTTTGTGTTACTAGTGAGAGAAAGGTAGTTAGTTCCATGATTCTTTACCAGCCTTTCCTTTCTAACATAATGATATTAGAATAACTAGGATTTGATTTTAATTTCTTGGTGCTTTCCCTGACAGATTTTAAGATTTCTAAACATTTAGATAATATTTTGATGCTTCCTCACAGAGCAGTTATTGGTGAACAAGTAAAAGATTGTTTCAGGGGTACATAGTCATGGCCCAAACTTGACATGCATTAGATCCAGCTAATCAACAGTGTCTGATGATAATGAAGATGTAGTTTAATTTCAAGCATATAGGGCCTTACTTTTAAAGTAGCTGTAGTTTTGGACTGTGAATGCAGTGACATGAAATGTGATTTCATAACTTGGGATGATTATTTTTTTTGTGTTAGAACATTAACATGCCTCATTCCAATTTTTTTATTTATTTAATTCTTAACCATTACTTGCATCACAAACTTAAAAACTGATTCCTGCTGAAAGCCACACAGCAATAAATGGATTGACATTTTTTCTTGACATCAAAACTTTTTCTTATGCTTCAGTAATCCTAGACAGCTGTTTTATCTAGCTTTTATATTTTTATAGGACTTAGCTAGAAGTCATGATGAGTATCTGACTCATTTTTAACTGTAAGAAATATTCTTTGATCTGCTTTTTTTTTTGTCTTGTTTCTATTTGCAGAGGTACAACATAGGGATTCATTTTTCTTATACTCTTTTGTCAGTGTTATATCCATCATTGGTGTCCCCACTGTGGTTCACATTCTGTAAATATTTTCCTCTGTAAAGCAATTGTAACAGTTTGATATATATTTCTGAGTAAGTTTGTTGTACCAAAGCATGTTATTGTGTTACCTAATATTACAAATTGTGTGATGTAATTCTATAACACCTGAATGTAGCAGTGAGACAGTGACTTTATTTTTTTCTTTTTCAAATATGTCTCTGGATAACTTTAGTTGTTGTAAGATTAGATATTGGTAGAGTGAAACAGAATGTGTGAGAAAACTAAATAAGAAATATGCTGAATAGAATTAGATAGTAAGCTGGAGACACATATGGAGTATTTAGAAGGCTGAAGCAGATGTTAGATTTGTAGATGATTAAGCCAGTACAGGTATTATAGATAGAAATAAGCAAAAATAATTAAGTTGTGGGAGATTGGAAGATATGACGAACATAAAGGGAGATCAACCCCATATTGATTCCAAGGCATTTATGAAGGATGAAACAAGGGATTGTGGGTTGAAGTAAGTAACTGAGGTATTAGATAAGGGGAAGAAGTAAATAGGTTATCATGGAATTGGTATAAGTTTGTAGGATCTTAGTGAAGTACTAAGCAATCATATGATCATGGAAAGTTGTGAACGTAAAGCTCTTAATAAGATAGAAATTTATTGATATGATTATCATAACTTTTGTAGTTAAGATTGATATTAAACTGGACAATTTGAAACAAAAACCAATATTGTAGGAGAACTGGTTGAAGTTATGGAGGAGTATTGCTAGAATGATAATGAGGTTAGTGTATCTCAAGTGGTATGATGTAGAAATAGATTAGATGTATTAGATGTTAGGAGGAACATTAGTCAAGTGGTAACAGAAAATTTTGATGATTATGAGAGGTAGTGTGAAACAGGATCAAATTGGATATATGGAGCAGTGTATTAGCTTTAACCTTTTTCACTGCAGAAGGTACAGACAGGATAGTCTTTTTTTTTTTTTCATTTACTGCTGATGGAACAAATTGGGCTCCCCTTTTTTTGAAAAAAAAATGCTTTACAAAGTTTTGGAATGTAAATGTTAATGTTGTCCACTGACAACGAGCTTGTGTTGCTATACAGTAGATGCTATTTTTCTCTTTTGTGGGTTGGTAACCCTTAGATGTAGGAGATAGCAATATGACAATTTTGCACTGCTGCAGCAGTGAAAAAATACAGATAGTTTTAGGGATTGATTAGATTCCTTCAGTATAAGCATTTATGTAGAACAGATATCAATGTAAATTGATATGTGCTAGCACAAACTCGATGTACCTGTAGAGTATTTGTATAAAAGAATGAAGAAAAATGCAATGGCTTATTCAAACATTTGGCAGCACTGACTGGTTTGGATATGGTGGCTGCCTCATAGCAATGCTTTTGACAGTTGCATCCAAATGAAGTTCATACTTGTAATAAGAGATAGAAACTAATCTCTGCCACTGATAAAATATAAGATTTTTTCCTTTTCCTTTTCCAAAAATACACTGCACAGGATGTGGATGCTGGGTCATAAGCCTACTGCAGTGACAGGGTTAAGAGAAATGTTTAGAAAGGCATATGTGTTCATTTAGTATTTATTAATCTACAGAAATGTATACAACAGAAGAGGTCTGTTGAGTGTTTTTATTGTATGATGTTGGAGAGGTTTCTGATGTAAGTATGCCTTGTATCAAAAAGTGAGGAATGAAGGCCTTTGAGGTTGCTGTAAAAGTTACACAGATATTTGATGTCTCTGTTGTTGTATGATGGCTTTAGTCATGGGATGATGGAGAATTTGGCTGGCTAGTAGGGTTAGAATTTGAGAGAGCGAGGAATAGAGGTTAAGGATGTTGGCGCATTCATATGATATGATTTCAATGTTTGAGCTTTTGGTCTCTTCACTGCTCCATGTATCATATGACACGCATGGAGGTAAGCTCTTACTTTTCCATGTGTTATGATTATTTTTCTCCCTATGTTACAATATTTGTACATAGTCCTAAAAATTGATTTACAGCAAGTTAGTGGATTGACTTAATTTGGAATACAATTTTGGAAGTGAGAGGGTAAAAGTGAATAAGGAATGCAAGCAAAAGTCAGATGATGATTCAGTTTCCAAGGAAAAGATGTTTTATTGTGAAAGTATAGTTATGTAGCGGGATTTATACTTATGAACATTTTGGGAACATTTTCAAAAAGTGTATAGGAATATATGCTTGGATGTATGGGAGAGCTTTGAAAGATGGATACTGTATTGTGATGGAGATGAAGGAACAACTTGAGACCTTAGAGTTCTGTCAAGTTCATTTGGAATATATCATTTATCTTACTCATGTGTAGGACTAAAATAAGACTGTAGAACGACTAGGAAAATGCCATCGATGGATTTTTTGTTGTGGGGGTTAGGGTTTAGTTGCATGAGATTGGCTAGAGTGAATATGAGGATGTAAAAGAGAAAAAAGTGTGGAGAAAGTGGTATAGGGAATGGTGTTGTTATGATAAAGGCTGAAGCTATGGTTGTATGGGCATATGAAATTATGGATATGAAAGGAATGACAAAAGTTTAGTTTACTGAGATGAAGTGAGGAAGAGGGAGAATAAGGCCAAGAATGTGAGGGGAAGATTAGATCACTGAGACTATGGGTGAAAAGTTTGCCATTCTGGAATAGTAGAAAGAGATATATAAGGAAGTGAATGGGTAAAAAAGACTGCTAAGGTTACCAGGGTGGATTTTAGAAGTATCATATTGTAATTAGAAGGTGACTAAAAGAGGTGGGAACGGGAGGCTGGAAATCCTCCCCTATTGTTTTACTTTCCCAAAAGAAGGAATAGAGACGCAGGCCGAGTGATGCTACCTCACTGATGCAGGAAATGCTGAATATGTATGAAAGAAAATGATAGACATGCATAGAAAGGATGGATAGATGAAGTGCAGATTGTATATACAACAAAAGATTGGCACAGAGGATGATAGTTTATGAAAAGAATGTATTTAGAGAAAACAGCATGCAGTGTTTCTAGATTTTGACTAATCTTGTTGAAATGAAATGGGGTTGGAAATACTAAGGGTTCATGTTGGCTGAAAGAAATAAACAATGAGACTGTGTTGAGCTTTATTAAGTTGATATTTTGTGGGTTGTACTGTTTACTGTAAGTGACATGTTAAGATAATGCCTTTTCAAGTTTAGAAGTGTAAACAGTTAACATGAAAACCACATCCTTGAAAACAAAGGCTGATCTGGCTTTGAGTTTGTTATTCAAGTTGGTGGTAAAATCTGTTCAGTTAAGGAAAAGGAATGAATTTATTTTCAGACGGTATGTGGCAAATGAAACTCTTTTTAATGAGTTGTTGGCTGCAGCAGAGGCAGTGCCGAGCTCTTATTCAGCCTTAGGGGGCAATGCACCAGTGATGGCCTCACGATTTGCCAAGGAAGGGGCAAAAGTACTTCTTGCTGCTAAACGTAGCCCGTATATAATGGAAAAAATTCATCCAAGCATTATTGGTAAGGATTGCACCTTCTTATTACTGATGATTTTGATGTAGGTTATCATATTTAATTATTGTTATAAAGAACAGATATGAGAATTATTTTATTCATTTTTTCAGTTACCTGCCTAAGTTCATGGTAAACTGATGTTATATGGTAGATGGTCACCATGCAACAAAAAGTCTGTTGGAAAATATCATGTATCATGTTTTTTAAGCATAGCTCTTTTTTGTTTGCCTTTTTGCAAGCATATTGTTTTTTGCTTGTCATTGACCAATATAAATAATTTTATGTGGCACATCTCTCAATTCATCCCCATGTGTGTAACTCTTGTTTTTATGCTGGACACTAAATGGTGTGGTACAATGGGGCTGAAATGTGAGACTATGCTGTAACTTTTTATTGCTGTTTTTGTATCATATTTGATATTCTGGGTCATGGGAAGCCTTCTAAAGCACTAGCTTTCTCTGGTATGTGGTAAATCCATGACACTTAGAAGTAAATTTCTGGCCAGCATAATTCAAGCAGAATATGTAGTGAACTAAAGCCCCTTGGTGATTCTTGTTCATCAGGAATATGCTGATTTACTTCTGTTCAGTGTTGAAGCATTTGATAATTTTTTCAGTAGGTTGTATGATATACCAGGGCATATTATTAATTGGACAAGGTTGGTATTGCTTGATGTTTGATTATAGAATCAGATGATGAAAAAGCTCTTTTGATTATTTGTACTTTCAATATTTACTATCAGTTGGAGGAGTAGAAACAGAAGGTGCTGAAGACATCCACCTTATCATGGAGTACAAAGCTGGAGAGAACTGGGGCTCCTACCGGGCCCCAAGGGCTAACAGGTATGTTATTTCACAAGCATACCATGATGTTGACCTAGGTCATTTGAATTAGCAAGATTTTTTCTTGTTTTGTGCTTATGTCTTTAGCTTGTAAGATGTACATATGAAATGTAAGGGTTTTAATCAGAAATGACTTCATAAGTTTAGAAGTTTTTATAAAAGTTGATTACTAATTTTGTAATTAGAGTGAAATATAGCATTAAAATGTCATGTATAATTAGAATTGGTTCTCAAAGGTTTGAGAGGAAAATTTTTATTAGTTATTTTACCAGTCTATGCAGGTTTTTGAGCACAGCATTATTTATCTGTGCAATAAGTTTAATGATAAATGTGTTTAAAATATATGAGTAAGTTAGAAGGATATATGGTAAGGAAAAAGCAACTGGCATCGTGGAAGGGGAAAGTGAAGACATTTCCATAGAAGATCCAGGGGGATGTAAGGGAAATGCTACTGAGATGAATTTGGATAGGGTAGCTTGGAGACCTTTTCTGCATTTTCTGCATTCTGGGGATGCATTAGAATGTATTTTAGGGAATGAGAACTTGGATTTATTTACTTAATCTTTGGATGAAGATCTAACTAGTTCATGTGGTAGTCTTGTCCTTAGGATTTTTTGCCTGATACTCCAAAGTATACATGAGTTTGCAGCATCATCTTTTATTTCTATTAGGACAATTATTAACAACAAAATAAACAGCCTGCTGGCAGATGTGAGATTCATCTAAACTAAGTAAATACTTTACCTTCAAGGAATATATTTTAGGCCCGTTTGTTTTGTATGAGGCTGAATAACTGCATGCACCTTTTACTTTTTGTTGTATATCTTATTAACTTAATGCATACAGTTCTCATAACTGCTGTCCCCATGGCTCATAAAAATATTACAGATGTTTAGAGGGAGTTAATTTTTAATGATATTTGTAAATTGCTTATTATGAAAATTTCCAGGACTAGATTCCTTTTTGGAAAATATAGACTGGGTTGCAGTATACTATATCAAAAGCATGTGCTTGTCATTCTCACATAGGTATGTGATTATGCTCATAAAGCACTTTAATATGCTTTTTTTCCTTTTGTAAAGTTTAATTTAGTTGAGAACACCAAGAATATGTATGAATCTGATAATAGGCCTGTTTTAATACAATTTGACATGATATAGGTACTATATACAGTTGGACTTTTAATGTTTCATAAGTTCACTATGTTTAAGATTTTGAAAATTGTCAAATTATCAAGGACCTTAATGTAAAAGTCCCCAATGGTCCCCAATGTTCCTTAGAGCGGAGGAACAGAAATTGATCAAGTGGGAAGGAATTCCATAAGGACTGATTATTAAAGGAAAGACTTGTGAAATTTATGGTGCTTGAGAAATTTGATTGAGACATTCAAACACATTTTGAATACAACAGTAAAAATTGGAGCTCTATAGGGCTGTAGTTGTAGGTCAGCACACTTTCTTTATGTAAAGGTGTCCTTTACTTCATGAATAATCTGTGATTTTTAGTGGAGTCAAAGCTGAGTGAGGAAATGTTATAATGCTTAACTTTCTGGGCCCTGGTTCATATGGATTCAGAACAAAGCCATGGCTTCTAAAGAGAAATATTAATGGAAGTTGGGATGTTAATACCTGTACCAATGACTTTCTAAGCATTTTCTGTACAGAAAATATCATCAGGGAGAAGCAGTAGTCATCTAAAGTAACATTGAAGAAGTCTCACATATTAGTCCATAATTGGCATATTGAGGGGAAATAAAAGGAGAGGGAGTCAGAAGAAAAGTGGTAGCTACAGGATTGTGATATGAAGGTCCTAGAGGCTGTAGTGCTGTGTTGCTGTAGTAAAGTGGCATAGAGATGGGAAAGAAACTAAGGAATAAGTTTGGTTGTTAGGTTGTTACACTGCAACGTTAATAAGAAGTCTGACTAGTGTTGTGAGTATGTCGAGAACAGGATTAGGTCTCAGTGCTCAAGTATTTTGCTTTATTAAGTACAGGGGCTGAGTATTATAGTAAGTGATTTCTCTTATTAGAATGATAAATTGAATATAAAAGTAGCTTGTAAACTGCAGTCTATTAAAGAAGCACTACTGTCTTGAGCTAGGAGTGTTAACGGGGTGCTAAGAGCTATCGTTGACCCTTTGTGTCAGGATTGCTGGTCTTACTTCCTGTTTCATGAAAACTAATTTGAGTAAGCCATTACATCTCCCAACATACATCAGAAAGTGCATCCCTTTTTTCATTCTCTGTCCACATGTTTTCACTTCTGTATATTAGAAATGGTATGTTCCTTCTAAATCCCATGGCATCTCCCTTTTGGAAAAGCAGTTTTTCCACCTCAGAAACTTGTAGTTTATATTCTCCTTTTCTCTTCACCCTTAAATGGCATTTTAGTTTCAGAAATTCCATTACTGTGTGTGAAATGAATCCTTTTTGAATTGATGATTGACATGCAAAAATATAAGAAAATACACAAAAGGTGTTGACTTGGTAGAATGCTGAGTAAGTGGGAGGATGATTGGCTGGTATGTCTGACAGCTTCAGGTAAGAGGGGAAATATGGAGATCTAGTCTCTTTCTTTCTCTTGAATAAAGTTTCACATTGTACTCTTATTTCTTAACCAAGCACAGCATTGGTGGTGAGTTACATGCATATATTTGGAAATGCTACACAGTGTCCACTCTCACTATCATGCCCACTCCTGGGGTTTAGATGCCTAGGAGTGGACATGGTAGCAGATGGAACTATGGGAGCTAGAGTGAACCAGAGGATGGGTCTAATTGACAGATGTCCTTGTTGTGAGTGAGGAAGGAGAGGTCACTGGCTGTGAGGTCAAAGATGGGTTTGTTTGATGATATAGTTGTTCCATTGGTGTTGTGTTGGTATGAGCCTTGGGCCTTGTATACAAAAGTACATAAGAGAGTGGCTGTGTTTGAAGTGAAATACTTGAGGACAGTATATGATATGAAGAGGGTTACTTGTGTAAGGAATGACAGTGTAAGCGAGAGGTGCGTTTGTTAGCCTGGTATGAACTGAGAGCGCCGAAATGGTTTAGGCATATGGGAAGGGTGGATGAAAAGAGATTGACTAAGATGATACATGTGTCAGAAGTGGAGGGAAAAGGGGGGGAGTGGGAGACCAAAATGAGATGGAAAGGTGGCGTAAAACAGGTTCTGAGTTATCAAGGCCTAAACTTGTGGGTGGATGGGAGGTATGCATTGAGTGAATATGAGTGATATAGTATACAGCCATTGATATGCTATGTATGTGTTGAATCAGGGTATATGAAGAGGTAAGGGGAAATGATGGATTGGGCTGTGGGTTTGGCTGTGGACATGGGGCTTTGGTTTTAGAGCACTCTCCATGTAATCTTAAGAGTGTATTTGAACAAATAAAAATGTTGTTCTGTCCCTGGCTATCCCTTGCTGTGTGGGAAATGACATAAATAAAAAAAGAACAGCTGGTGGAAGGTGTGTGGCCAGTATTTCTGGGGTAGTCCTTCCTCACCTTCAGATAAGGAGAAAAGAGATGGAAGTTCTGTTTGTTTGTATCAAACTCTACTCTTATTTCTCATATAGGCACAACATTGGTGATGAATAGCCAGGGTATATGTAGATATACTCTACTCTTATTTCTCATATAGGCACAACATTGGTGATGAATAGCCAGGGTATATGTAGATATACTGAATTCACCATACACGACATTATACACATTGCATTACATACTTTTAAGTGACACTTTACAGTCTTTACTTTCACCACCTCAAGATTACATCCAGGAATAGTAGGTGCAGTTATTATGTAATGTATTCCATGTGACCAGACAAAGGCTGAGTGCAGGGTTGGTTAGGAAGCAGCTAGCTGGAGGGATCCTGTTCCCTGTTTCCCCGCTCAGTGCTCCTGCTAAAATTACTCATAGCAACTTATTTCTTCATAATTCTTCTTTGATTCTTTTTCATTATCTGCACCTGCTGATACATGTGATGATTATTATCCATCTTCATCACTTAGGTCATCTAACAACGTACATATTTTCCACAGGGACATTGTCTAGTATGCACTGTTTCCGAGGTTGATGAACATGCACCTGTAATGGTTGCTGCAGAGTTACTGAGGAAAGAAGAAATTTTTCCTTTGCTTGATAGACAACAGTAAAGCCTCATTTGGCTACTAATCGTGTGATATATCAGCTGTATATTTAAACAGAGGTTGGGAAGAATTAAGATCATTTGATGCTGGCCATTGTTCTTTGATAGATCATGCTATGTTGGCTTCGATTTAAGGGTTAAAACCTGGAGCTGATAAGGACATATGTCTGGGCTATAACCTTCTGCATAGAAGAATAAGATAGAATGTTTGCTGACATTGTAAAGCATAAAGGGCTGTTTGAACATTTATGTTCACAAATGAAGCTGGTCTGGTACTACTTTATTGCTGTTGCAGGTTCATCTTGCATAGTGATGATAGCAACCCAACTCTAAGCTCAGTAGAAACAATTGATGAGCAGCTGGCAACATTTGACCCACACTTGTTTGTGGTTGGTGGTCTGCAGATGATGGATAATTTTCCATTTGCTCCTGGTAGGTATTTAATTTTTTTAACTTTGTGTATGGAATGTTTAATACCATTGTACATCACTGTGAGCAAAATTGCTATAATTATATTGAGGATGGCTTAGACAAGGATTTTATGGTACTTTTATCCAGGTAGCAAGTTATAGTGGAGAGGTTCTTATAATGAGAGATATTAAGTAGAGGTAGTTTTCAAATACCCTTGTGGGGAAGCAAAATATAGGAAGCATATGGTTTTTAGATTGCATACAGGAGAATCTCTGGGACCAGTATTTCTCAGTACATAAGAGAATCAGGTATAGACATAGACCATCTGTGTTAAATATCATTTTCTCACATAACATTTAAGAAAAAACATGAGCTGTGCTAACCCATTGAGAGAAAGCAGTTTTTTAGTGCTTGGGTTTGATTGCATATTTAATGAGGATATATGGAAGAAAGTCAGAGGAATCCTTTCTGTAAGTGAAGATACAAGTAAAGAAAATAGGCAGAGTAGAATAACTTCATTGAAAACATAAAAAACTGGGAATTGGAATTCTGGAACCAGTGTAATGAGAGATTCTCTGAAATCTTGAATAAGGGCATATGTAGATGGATAATAAAAGCGGAAGAGGGAGGAATAGGAGGTAGAGAAAAAAGATCATTTACAGATGTCGAATGGTTAAGGAGAGCATAAATATTCGGTGATGTACATAATGACACAAGAGAGCAAGGATTAAGTGCAGTAGAGTAAAACAGTAGTCTGGAGGAACATTAGATGGCAGCCTTTGCAAACACTGCACTAAACTTGCCCCTCTACTAGTGGCCCAGTAAGGATGAGGTACTAAAGGCTAAGAAGCTGCACTGGAGTTCTTTAGTTATGGAGACTGTTTCCATGGCTACTCTCTTGAGGAATTTCCAATTGGGAATAGGCATCAGAGATAGAAAACAGGCAAAAGAATTATGAGGAAATAATGTGGGTAGGGCAAATGGACATCCAGAAATCATCCATAAATTTTTCAGGAGCAATTTGTGATGTAAGGAACACATTTTTTCATGAAGTAAATCAGAGGGAAGGGTTATTGAAAATGGAAGATGTATTTGTGGAGTCGGCTACTGTTTTGAAGTATATTCACAATTGAAGATACAGCCCACAGAAGTACCTGCCTGGGATAGAGGAGGTACCAAGGAAAGTATTAAGTTTGTTAAATGAGACAGAAGCAGGCTCATCTATGTATTTTTACTTTCACTTCTGTTCCTAGTATGCATAGGATGGTCAAGTGCATGCATTCTTTAGTTCTCTTACACACATTTTCCATATATGCTTAGTGCACTTAGGTAAATAAGTAAGTACGTAAGTAACTTGTTATTTAATCTATATGTGTACCAAGTTTATTACTCCTGTGATATTAATGCTTCCATTTACACCTTCACCATCACAAAACATTGACTCATAAATGAGCTGAAGTGTAAGATAGATGGCCCTTATAATGTCTGACTATGGTTATTTTAGTGAAGTTAAGAAGAAATAGACAAATGACTTATGATCTTTAGGAACTCCTTGCCAGATGGAATTATATTAAGAGAATGAAAGTGAGTAAATGCACTCTTTAGTTTTCTTACATTTTCCATGTATGCTTAGTGCACTTAGGTAAATAAGTAAGTACTTAAGTAACTTGTGATTTAATCTTTTTGTAACCAAGTTTATTACTCCTGTGATATTAATGCTTCCATTTACACCTTCACCATCACAAAGAATTGACTCACAAATGAGCTTAAGTGTAAGATAGATGGCCCTTATAATGTCTCACTATGGTTATTTTAGTGAATTAAGAAGAAATAGACAAATGACTTCAGATTTTTAGGAACTCCTTGCCAGATGGAATTATATTAAGAGAATGAAAGTGAGTTAATAGACCCATATTTAAGATCAGAGATAGGGCAAATGTTAAATTAGATACTCAGCTGGCCCTCAGCCCCACATCACTAGGATTCTTAGTAACTCCTTGCAACATGGAGTAGTACTAATATAGTGAAAGTGAATAATTTTACCCATATTTAAGATGAGTGATATGGAGACTCTTAAAATCTCTAGAGATACTCAGCTGGCCCTCAACCCCACACTTTCATGTACTGAGCAGAATCTCTTTTAGCTGTCATTAGCCATTAAATCTAGTGAAATACAGAGCAGACACAGATGTTGCCTCAGAAAGAGAGAGACAAACTCAAGCAGAGCCTACAGTGACATTCTTTTTGATAAGTTTGGTTTATAAACTGCTGGAAAAGAGATGAGAGCTTGGAAAGATGAAAGTGCCTCATTAAGAGGTAGCATGGGTCCAGAATACTTTGCTATTCAGTCTTCTTTATTGTCAAGCATTCCTATGATGAAGAGTTTCCTACACCCATTCCCTTGATATTTCATTATCTCCAATTAAATTTCTTATTAATGATACTGTTTGCTCACAATCTTTTATAACCACTCTTAAGAATAACCTTTCAGGTGGCTTGGTTCTCTTTTGTTTCTCTGTGTCTTTCAGCAGAACTCATTGTGTCTGATTGTAGAAATTTTCCTCTCATTATTTCCCATAGAGTGTGGTAATTTACTTGCTTTTCAGAACAATGATGCACATGGTTTGAATCATCGATCTTTGCTTAAAGTACTTCTTCAAGTTTGAAACGTCTAAAATTTCTACTTTCTGTCACTGCAACTATTTTCGTTACAGTAACTTTCCTTTCACAAACACGTCTACCGTGTTTTTATGAATATTCTTACACACTCTGCTGAGTTTCATCACTTGATTAATGCATGCCATTTTTTCTTCATGTTGTAAGACCCCGTTTTCTGAATGCCTGCTTTCCTTCCAGAGACTGTACTCTGTTTCGTCATTAGATGATGATACATTGCCAAAGGTGACTTTTTGCTCATGGCATAACCACAAGCAGTCCGATAATGCCTTTCTGTCATTATTACTCCTTGTAACATTTCTAGTTCTCATTTGCCAGCATTTGATGGTTTGCATCAATTCATGATTTCAGAATTAACATAGGCAATAAAGTAATGATCAAAAAGTTTCTTTTTCGATATTGCAGGGATAAGAGATGAACGTCTGATTGCAGTAAAGAACCAAATGATTTCACTTTCACCCAGTACTCGAATCCATTTTGAAATGGCTTCTTTTACGGACACAGAGCTTCTTAGTGGCCTTATTGAACACATCATTCCTTATGTTGACTCCCTTGGAATGAATGAACAGGTAATAAAATTTGTCTCACTTGTAATGAATTAAGTCTGATTTTTACTATGTCATCAGTATTTCATTTAAAAGTTATGGTTTTTTAGGTTGCATGGTGATCAACAAAGTTCATTCATTAAAGGTGTATTTTAACTCACCTGATTTGCCTGAGCAAGAAGTGCAGAGAAGCTGTTGTTACCATTCTTTATTAGCAAGCTTTCATGTGTTGTACATTTTTCTTTTGCATAAATTACCATAGGTATCCTTCTTTTTAATAAGGGGATGTGTTCCTGGAAAGTTGTGTGCAAATTGAAATGGCTTAGAATAACAGCAGTTCCTTTGGGAAAGTGATGTGTTACATTGTAAATGTCATTTACACCCCATCTAATTGCTCATGTATCACTAGATATGACCAATACAAAGGAAATAATATAACTGTTATTTTTGAATCCTAATCTATTATTTATTTTTTCCTTCCCTCGATGATGGAATTTCCAGACCATGCTTACAGTTTAAGGTTTAAAGCCTAAAAAGATTAGCAGTAGCAACATAGTCAGTACTAGCTGCCTCATTTATTAACTTAATCATGCAGAAAGACTGGCATTTTTGAAGCATCTCATACCATTGTTTACTTGCAAAGAATGATTTGTTTCATGCACCAGGTTATTGTATATCTTCAGTGTTTCTGCTTGAATTATAGAAATTAAGCACACCAATTGTCTGTTTGAGTCCTCTATCCATAAAGCCAGTTTTTTTTGTAGCAGAGGATTCCTTACTCTTGTGGTACATGTCATTTATAGTTGACTTGATTAAAGAGTGAAACTTTTGCATTTTCTGTGCATTATACTTGATCGACTGTAGAGTGACTCACTAATGTTTTAACAGCATCCAACTGCAGTGTCTTCCTCACCCTTCAAGCCTTTCAAGAACATTTACTTTTGTTTCTAATGTTATTTGCATATGCTTTTTTATTTTTTTTTCCTGTAGAACTTTGTGACTGCTTTGGGGTTGTCATCTTAATGAAAGTTGATGAAAGTATGTTCTATGTTATAGAAGGTAGGAACAAGCTGTCTTGCAAACAAAAACAAATTTGGAATTGTTTGTGCCCATAATATTCTTTTTCTTGTGTCCATAGTCAAAGCTGGCTTGTTAATTACGAGTGGGTGGTAAGATTTAGATTTTTAAGAACAAATTCATGTATACTGTGACCATCAAAAAAGTTATGAAATTGAACTCAGATAATTCAGAATTAGTTATCCTTGGGGATAGGGGAGGAAGATTACTTTCCACGTATTCCCTGCAGGTCGTAGAAGGTGACTAAAAGGGGAGGGTGCTGGGAATCCTCCCCTTCTGCTTTTAATTTTCCAAAAAATGGAACAGAGAAGGGGCTGAGTGAGGATACTCCCTCTAAGGTTCAGTTCTCTGTTCTTAACGCAGCCTTGCTAATGCAGGAAATGGTGAATGTGTATGGAAAAAAAATCAGAATTAGTGCAGTTGAGAATTATTTTATCATCAAAAATGGCTGCTGCTAGTGAAAGAATAAAAAGAAATTTCATGAATTGTTTTGTCAAGGTATATTACATTTATTCATGTGTGCCCTTGCATTTGAGGAAGTATGGTTTTATATGTAATTTATTAGGGCACGTGAAATTTTTCTTCATACTTACTGGGTCATTTACAACCATTTTACCTATTGTAGTCAGCTTGCTGAATTAGATTTTTAGAGATGGACTGACTGGGGTTATATGTGCCTTTGTCTAGGAAAGGAAGTTATTGTTGGACATGAGGTTGTAGAAGTTCCGAACTTATACAATAAAGGCAATATTATTTGAAGAATATATGAAAAATATTATCTAAACTATTTAGCCTGTGCAATTATATTCCTTGCATGGTTATTTATGGAACATGGGAAAGTTTTGATACCCATTTAGTGATACACATTCATGTTTCTCATGGAGCATCACTTTAGTATGTAGAATAATAAAGATGCATATTTAGAGTAGCTATCCTTAGGGATAGGGGTGAAAGAATACTTCCCACGTACTCTCTTCATGGCGTAGAAAATGGCTAAAAGGAGGAGGTTTTACTTTAACAAAAGAAGGAAAAGAGAAGAGGCCAAGTGAGGATTTTCCCTCTTAGGTTCAGTCTTCTGTTTTTGATGCTACCTTGCTAATGCAGGAAACAGCAAATATGTATGAAAAAAAGAGTAGCATCTTGTTATACACAGGCAGGATGTAGTAATTACTGGTTAATGTTAATGACAAAGGTAACTTTCAAATATTTCTAGATGTAGGAGATTTGATAAGATCAGAATTACAGTGTTGTGTAAATGTAAAGGTGTAAGTTTCAGTTACTTGTTATGCAGATAAGAGAGTGTGTAAAATTCTCCTTTTACAGAATCAAATTTTATTCCATTTGATGTATCTTATATATCATATTGGTTACAGGAACTGCCAAACCTTTACAGTATGATGAAATTTGGGAATGTAAGCTTAGTATCGGACTTTAACCCAAGAGTGGCAGTGGTGCTTGACCAGATGCGGGATATTTTCCGGTAGGTATTTTCTGTCTTATTTAGAGAGCAGGTGTAACAGGAGATACTGTTTGATATTACATTTAGTATTTATTTGTTATTATACATATTCTACAGGGAATCATGTACATGAATAAACATATAATGGTGTTTTGTAGACAGCTTCAGATGACTCCAGGTGAAAGAGGTCAACGGCGCTTGACAAGATTGCATTTACACACACTTGCCTACCAGGCTATTATGGTACAAAAGGACTCAACCTGGACAAACTCTCTGGCTGCTGCTACCAAGGCTGCTCTGACTGCCAACCGCCATGTTTGTGGAAATTCTGAGGTAGAGCTATTATTTTTTTTTACGTGAATAAAGAGATATTGGTGAAGTTTTTTTTTTTTTTTTTTTTTTTTTTTTTTATACTTTGTCGCTGTCTCCCGCGTTTGCGAGGTAGCGCAAGGAAACAGACGAAAGAAATGGCCCAACCCCCCCCATACACATGTACATACACACGTCCACACACGCAAATATACATACCTACACAGCTTTCCATGGTTTACCCCAGACGCTTCACATGCCTTGATTCAATCCACTGACAGCACGTCAACCCCTGTATACCACATCGCTCCAATTCACTCTATTCCTTGCCCTCCTTTCACCCTCCTGCATGTTCAGGCCCCGATCACACAAAATCCTTTTCACTCCATCTTTCCACCTCCAATTTGGTCTCCCTCTTCTCCTCGTTCCCTCCACCTCCGACACATATATCCTCTTGGTCAATCTTTCCTCACTCATTCTCTCCATGTGCCCAAACCATTTCAAAACACCCTCTTCTGCTCTCTCAACCACGCTCTTTTTATTTCCACACATCTCTCTTACCCTTACGTTACTTACTCGATCAAACCACCTCACACCACACATTGTCCTCAAACATCTCATTTCCAGCACATCCATCCTCCTACGCACAACTCTATCCATAGCCCACGCCTCGCAACCATACAACATTGTTGGAACTACTATTCCTTCAAACATACCCATTTTTGCTTTCCGGGATAATGTTCTCGACTTCCACACATTTTTCAAGGCTCCCAAAATTTTCGCCCCCTCCCCCACCCTATGATCCACTTCCGCTTCCATGGTTCCATCCGCTGACAGATCCACTCCCAGATATCTAAAACACTTCACTTCCTCCAGCCTCTCACCATTCAAACTCACCTCCCAATTGACTTGACCCTCAACCCTACTGTACCTAATAACCTTGCTCTTATTGACATTTACTCTTAACTTTCTTCTTCCACACACTTTACCAAACTCCGTCACCAGCTTCTGCAGTTTCTCACATGAATCTGCCACCAGCGCTGTATCATCAGCGAACAACAACTGACTCACTTCCCAAGCTCTCTCATCCCCAACAGACTTCATACTTGCCCCTCTTTCCAAAACTCTTGCATTTACCTCCCTAACAACCCCATCCATAAACAAATTAAACAACCATGGAGACATCACACACCCCTGCCGCAAACCTACATTCACTGAGAACCAATCACTTTCCTCTCTTCCTACACGTACACATGCCTTACATCCTCGATAAAAACTTTTCACTGCTTCTAACAACTTGCCTCCCACACCATATATTCTTAATACCTTCCACAGAGCATCTCTATCAACTCTATCATATGCCTTCTCCAGATCCATAAATGCTACATACAAATCCATTTGCTTTTCTAAGTATTTCTCAAATACATTCTTCAAAGCAAACACCTGATCCACACATCCTCTCCCACTTCTGAAACCACACTGCTCTTCCCCAATCTGATGCTCTGTACATGCCTTCACCCTCTCAATCAATACCCTCCCATATAATTTACCAGGAATACTCAACAAACTTATACCTCTGTAATTTGAGCACTCACTCTTATCCCCTTTGCCTTTGTACAATGGCACTATGCAAGCATTCCGCCAATCCTCAGGCACCTCACCATGAGTCATACATACATTAAATAACCTTACCAACCAGTCAACAATACAGTCACCCCCTTTTTTAATAAATTCCACTGCAATACCATCCAAACCTGCTGCCTTGCCGGCTTTCATCTTCCGCAAAGCTTTTACTACCTCTTCTCTGTTTACCAAATCATTTTCCCTAACCCTCTCACTTTGCACACCACCTCGACCCAAACACCCTATATCTGCCACTCTGTCATCAGACACATTCAACAAACCTTCAAAATACTCATTCCATCTCCTTCTCACATCACCACTACTTGTTATCACCTCCCCATTTACGCCCTTCACTGAAGTTCCCATTTGCTCCCTTGTCTTACGCACCCTATTTACCTCCTTCCAGAACATCTTTTTATTCTCCCTAAAATTTACTGATAGTCTCTCACCCCAACTCTCATTTGCCCTTTTTTTCACCTCTTGCACCTTTCTCTTGACCTCCTGTCTCTTTCTTTTATACTTCTCCCACTCAATTGCATTTTTTCCCTGCAAAAATCGTCCAAATGCCTCTCTCTTCTCTTTCACTAATACTCTTACTTCTTCATCCCACCACTCACTACCCTTTCTAAACAGCCCACCTCCCACTCTTCTCATGCCACAAGCATCTTTTGCGCAATCCATCACTGATTCCCTAAATACATCCCATTCCTCCCCCACTCCCCTTACTTCCATTGTGCTCACCTTTTTCCATTCTGTACACAGTCTCTCCTGATACTTCTTCACACAGGTCTCCTTCCCAAGCTCACTTACTCTCACCACCTTCTTCACCCCAACATTGGTTCATATTGGTGAAGTATTGGGATAAAATCAAATTTGAGGAAGAAATCGTAAAGATTGAATTAATATTCCGTTCATGTCTGGTATTAAGTGCCTAATGCCAAGTAAACATGAAAAAAGAAAAAATGTATATATGGTTGAAGGCAGGTGCCAAAAAGGGATGTACTACTGTTGGGAGGCATATTGAAAGAGGTGCAATGAGCCAAAACAGCAGTGGCTGTCACGTTTTCCCTGGCCAAGGTCACTGTCTTTCCTTGTCTGCTTGGTATATGCTTAAGTTGCTGGCACTCATTCTATTATCTTCTGCATTATTTCACTTCTTTTAATTCATGAAAGTTATATGTTACAGATAAGTCTTGAACATGCCAAAATGTTGATGGATGAAGGTTTCACACTGTCTGAAGCTGATGGTGCAGGTCGGATTTTGTTTGATAATCATCGGCCTGTATCTTGTTGGACAGAAGGTGACGGAAAGATAGAGGTGAGTTGAAGTGGTAAACACTAATGCTGTCTGGAATTATAATAATGTCAAAAGTAAAAGTAAAATATAGTTTATTGTCATTCAAGATTTGAATATAATTTCAGATTGTATTAGGGACATATTCAGGCTTCCTTCTAGTGTTATAAGATGTTCTTAATTTTTACACTTATGAAATTAATATGAAAATCATACAGTATAAGCATTAGTATTCAAAACACAGTTTGTTTTCAAAGATGACTGATTTGTAAGTAGTAGTTGGTAGGCAGCCAAAACCAGGGAGGGATATTAACTGACATTACCCGCCTGGGTATCGGGAGGGTTAGTGGTGGCTGTGTAGTGAGCCAACACTTTAGTGGTTGTCAGGTTGCACTACTTTGACCCATGTAGCTGTCTTTTCTTTCTGTCTCACCCACATGTAGACTGCTGGAATTCTGTCAACAAATATACAGTCTCCTTGCCACAAATTACAGTTGACAACACTTACTTCACACATCTCATTCGTTGCAACTGTAGATTTTCCTGCGGTGAGCTCTCTGGGCTAACCCAGCCTTTTTAAAAAATGGTAGGGTCAATAATTTGAAATAGTTGGTAGGAACGTTAGACTGTTGCTTTTGGTAGAAACATTAGGTGTAAGTTGAAGGCAGGAGCATTAGAAGTATGTGGTTGTAGCGCTATGCATGAATATTAGGGAGATGAATTAGGTAGAAGTAGTTGGTAGGAATATTAGGTAGGAGCTTCTGAAAACACTGCGTTCAGGTTGCCCTCTTTCAACAGCATGTTAAGGGTGAGGCACTGAAGGCTAAAAAGCGGCACTGTTGTTCAACAGTTGTGAAGACTTTACAGTTATGGAGACTCTCTTGCTGTGGCCATCCATTTGAGACAGTTCCCATAGGGATTGGATACCACACACTCCCACAGCTTCTGCTTCTGCAGTAGTGGTGCTCCTTCCTTACCTCTTGTCCTCTCACCAACCCCTGACTTTGCTGTAAAGACATCCCCAAGCCATTATTCCCCTTTACCCCTGAACTTTGTTTCACTCAGACCCAGAACATCCAGGTTTCTTCCCTCAAACATATCCCCCAGATTTTCCTTTCTTTTCATCTTGGTTACATCCGCATACATTTAGACACCCCAGCCTGAGCCTTCAAGGAGGATCGAGTACTTCCTGCTTGGCTTCTTCTGTTCCATCTTTTAAAGTACAAGAAGGGGAGGGTT
Source organism: Panulirus ornatus (assembly GCF_036320965.1). Classification (NCBI taxonomy): domain Eukaryota; kingdom Metazoa; phylum Arthropoda; class Malacostraca; order Decapoda; family Palinuridae; genus Panulirus; species Panulirus ornatus. The sequence continues at coordinate 12,860,293 of NC_092288.1, read as the reverse complement.
TACAGGTCCTTGCTCTTGACCCTTTTGTCACCTTCTATGACAGCAGGGAATACAGAGATAGAATTCTTTGTCCCTTATTCCAGGGATGTTATGCCTATTGAATGACGCAAACAAAGAAAATAATATTATGTGGGCCAGTATTTTTAGAAAATTGTGTACCACAGAAATTTACCATTTGCATAATTTTCCCCAAATCAGTGGTTTTTAAAATACATCATCCTGATTTCATGCAAAACGTTGCCCCAGAAAAACATTTCCTTTCTGCTTCTGTTATGAAAATAAGAAATAAAGAGTGCATTTCTATCTAATATGTTGTTTAACCTACGAGTTAGGTACATACCAGGCTTCATATGCAAGCTATTTTGCATCAAAACACTGAAGATATGAATAATGGAGAATTGCATGTTTTTTTATTTAATTTGCTTTGATATTACTTCTGGTATGTATAATTTTTTTTTTTTTTTTTTTTTTTTTTTTTTTATACTTTGTCGCTGTCTCCCGCGTTTGCGAGGTAGCGCAAGGAAACAGACGAAAGAAATGGCCCAACCCACCCCCATACACATGTACATACACACGTCCACACACGCAAATATACATACCTACACAGCTTTCCATGGTTTACCCCAGACGCTTCACATGCCTTGATTCAATCCACTGACAGCACGTCAACCCCTGTATACCACATCGCTCCAATTCACTCTATTCCTTGCCCTCCTTTCACCCTCCTGCATGTTCAGGCCCCGATCACACAAAATCCTTTTCACTCCATCTTTCCACCTCCAATTTGGTCTCCCTCTTCTCCTCGTTCCCTCCACCTCCGACACATATATCCTCTTGGTCAATCTTTCCTCACTCATTCTCTCCATGTGCCCAAACCATTTCAAAACACCCTCTTCTGCTCTCTCAACCACGCTCTTTTTATTTCCACACATCTCTCTTACCCTTACGTTACTTACTCGATCAAACCACCTCACACCACACATTGTCCTCAAACATCTCATTTCCAGCACATCCATCCTCCTACGCACAACTCTATCCATAGCCCACGCCTCGCAACCATACAACATTGTTGGAACTACTATTCCTCAAACATACCCATTTTTGCTTTCCGGGATAATGTTCTCGACTTCCACACATTTTTCAAGGCTCCCAAAATTTTCGCCCCCTCCCCCACCCTATGATCCACTTCCGCTTCCATGGTTCCATCCGCTGACAGATCCACTCCCAGATATCTAAAACACTTCACTTCCTCCAGCCTCTCACCATTCAAACTCACCTCCCAATTGACTTGACCCTCAACCCTACTGTACCTAATAACCTTGCTCTTATTGACATTTACTCTTAACTTTCTTCTTCCACACACTTTACCAAACTCCGTCACCAGCTTCTGCAGTTTCTCACATGAATCTGCCACCAGCGCTGTATCATCAGCGAACAACAACTGACTCACTTCCCAAGCTCTCTCATCCCCAACAGACTTCATACTTGCCCCTCTTTCCAAAACTCTTGCATTTACCTCCCTAACAACCCCATCCATAAACAAATTAAACAACCATGGAGACATCACACACCCCTGCCGCAAACCTACATTCACTGAGAACCAATCACTTTCCTCTCTTCCTACACGTACACATGCCTTACATCCTCGATAAAAACTTTTCACTGCTTCTAACAACTTGCCTCCCACACCATATATTCTTAATACCTTCCACAGAGCATCTCTATCAACTCTATCATATGCCTTCTCCAGATCCATAAATGCTACATACAAATCCATTTGCTTTTCTAAGTATTTCTCAAATACATTCTTCAAAGCAAACACCTGATCCACACATCCTCTCCCACTTCTGAAACCACACTGCTCTTCCCCAATCTGATGCTCTGTACATGCCTTCACCCTCTCAATCAATACCCTCCCATATAATTTACCAGGAATACTCAACAAACTTATACCTCTGTAATTTGAGCACTCACTCTTATCCCCTTTGCCTTTGTACAATGGCACTATGCAAGCATTCCGCCAATCCTCAGGCACCTCACCATGAGTCATACATACATTAAATAACCTTACCAACCAGTCAACAATACAGTCACCCCCTTTTTTAATAAATTCCACTGCAATACCATCCAAACCTGCTGCCTTGCCGGCTTTCATCTTCCGCAAAGCTTTTACTACCTCTTCTCTGTTTACCAAATCATTTTCCCTAACCCTCTCACTTTGCACACCACCTCGACCCAAACACCCTATATCTGCCACTCTGTCATCAGACACATTCAACAAACCTTCAAAATACTCATTCCATCTCCTTCTCACATCACCACTACTTGTTATCACCTCCCCATTTACGCCCTTCACTGAAGTTCCCATTTGCTCCCTTGTCTTACGCACCCTATTTACCTCCTTCCAGAACATCTTTTTATTCTCCCTAAAATTTACTGATAGTCTCTCACCCCAACTCTCATTTGCCCTTTTTTTCACCTCTTGCACCTTTCTCTTGACCTCCTGTCTCTTTCTTTTATACTTCTCCCACTCAATTGCATTTTTTCCCTGCAAAAATCGTCCAAATGCCTCTCTCTTCTCTTTCACTAATACTCTTACTTCTTCATCCCACCACTCACTACCCTTTCTAAACAGCCCACCTCCCACTCTTCTCATGCCACAAGCATCTTTTGCGCAATCCATCACTGATTCCCTAAATACATCCCATTCCTCCCCCACTCCCCTTACTTCCATTGTGCTCACCTTTTTCCATTCTGTACACAGTCTCTCCTGATACTTCTTCACACAGGTCTCCTTCCCAAGCTCACTTACTCTCACCACCTTCTTCACCCCAACATTGGTTCATATTGGTGAAGTATTGGGATAAAATCAAATTTGAGGAAGAAATCGTAAAGATTGAATTAATATTCCGTTCATGTCTGGTATTAAGTGCCTAATGCCAAGTAAACATGAAAAAAGAAAAAATGTATATATGGTTGAAGGCAGGTGCCAAAAAGGGATGTACTACTGTTGGGAGGCATATTGAAAGAGGTGCAATGAGCCAAAACAGCAGTGGCTGTCACGTTTTCCCTGGCCAAGGTCACTGTCTTTCCTTGTCTGCTTGGTATATGCTTAAGTTGCTGGCACTCATTCTATTATCTTCTGCATTATTTCACTTCTTTTAATTCATGAAAGTTATATGTTACAGATAAGTCTTGAACATGCCAAAATGTTGATGGATGAAGGTTTCACACTGTCTGAAGCTGATGGTGCAGGTCGGATTTTGTTTGATAATCATCGGCCTGTATCTTGTTGGACAGAAGGTGACGGAAAGATAGAGGTGAGTTGAAGTGGTAAACACTAATGCTGTCTGGAATTATAATAATGTCAAAAGTAAAAGTAAAATATAGTTTATTGTCATTCAAGATTTGAATATAATTTCAGATTGTATTAGGGACATATTCAGGCTTCCTTCTAGTGTTATAAGATGTTCTTAATTTTTACACTTATGAAATTAATATGAAAATCATACAGTATAAGCATTAGTATTCAAAACACAGTTTGTTTTCAAAGATGACTGATTTGTAAGTAGTAGTTGGTAGGCAGCCAAAACCAGGGAGGGATATTAACTGACATTACCCGCCTGGGTATCGGGAGGGTTAGTGGTGGCTGTGTAGTGAGCCAACACTTTAGTGGTTGTCAGGTTGCACTACTTTGACCCATGTAGCTGTCTTTTCTTTCTGTCTCACCCACATGTAGACTGCTGGAATTCTGTCAACAAATATACAGTCTCCTTGCCACAAATTACAGTTGACAACACTTACTTCACACATCTCATTCGTTGCAACTGTAGATTTTCCTGCGGTGAGCTCTCTGGGCTAACCCAGCCTTTTTAAAAAATGGTAGGGTCAATAATTTGAAATAGTTGGTAGGAACGTTAGACTGTTGCTTTTGGTAGAAACATTAGGTGTAAGTTGAAGGCAGGAGCATTAGAAGTATGTGGTTGTAGCGCTATGCATGAATATTAGGGAGATGAATTAGGTAGAAGTAGTTGGTAGGAATATTAGGTAGGAGCTTCTGAAAACACTGCGTTCAGGTTGCCCTCTTTCAACAGCATGTTAAGGGTGAGGCACTGAAGGCTAAAAAGCGGCACTGTTGTTCAACAGTTGTGAAGACTTTACAGTTATGGAGACTCTCTTGCTGTGGCCATCCATTTGAGACAGTTCCCATAGGGATTGGATACCACACACTCCCACAGCTTCTGCTTCTGCAGTAGTGGTGCTCCTTCCTTACCTCTTGTCCTCTCACCAACCCCTGACTTTGCTGTAAAGACATCCCCAAGCCATTATTCCCCTTTACCCCTGAACTTTGTTTCACTCAGACCCAGAACATCCAGGTTTCTTCCCTCAAACATATCCCCCAGATTTTCCTTTCTTTTCATCTTGGTTACATCCGCATACATTTAGACACCCCAGCCTGAGCCTTCAAGGAGGATCGAGTACTTCCTGCTTGGCTTCTTCTGTTCCATCTTTTAAAGTACAAGAAGGGGAGGGTTTACAGGTCCTTGCTCTTGACCCTTTTGTCACCTTCTATGACAGCAGGGAATACAGAGATAGAATTCTTTGTCCCTTATTCCAGGGATGTTATGCCTATTGAATGACGCAAACAAAGAAAATAATATTATGTGGGCCAGTATTTTTAGAAAATTGTGTACCACAGAAATTTACCATTTGCATAATTTTCCCCAAATCAGTGGTTTTTAAAATACATCATCCTGATTTCATGCAAAACGTTGCCCCAGAAAAACATTTCCTTTCTGCTTCTGTTATGAAAATAAGAAATAAAGAGTGCATTTCTATCTAATATGTTGTTTAACCTACGAGTTAGGTACATACCAGGCTTCATATGCAAGCTATTTTGCATCAAAACACTGAAGATATGAATAATGGAGAATTGCATGTTTTTTTATTTAATTTGCTTTGATATTACTTCTGGTATGTATAATTTTTTTTTTTTTTTTTTTTTTTTTTTTTTTAATACTTTGTCGCTGTCTCCCGCGTTTGCGAGGTAGCGCAAGGAAACAGACGAAAGAAAAGGCCCAACCCCCCCCCCCCATACACATGTACATACACACGTCCACACATGCAAATATACATACCTACACAGCTTTCCATGGTTTACCCCAGACGCTTCACATGCCTTGATTCAATCCACTGACAGCACGTCAACCCCTGTATACCACATGACTCCAATTCACTCTATTCCTTGCCCTCCTTTCACCCTCCTGCATGTTCAGGCCCCGATCACACAAAATCTTTTTCACTCCATCTTTCCACCTCCAATTTGGTCTCCCTCTTCTCCTCGTTCCCTCCACCTCCGACACATATATCCTCTTGGTCAATCTCTCCTCACTCATTCTCTCCATGTGCCCAAACCATTTCAGAACACCCTCTTCTGCTCTCTCAACCACGCTCTTTTTATTTCCACACATCTCTCTTACCCTTACGTTACTTACTCGATCAAACCACCTCACACCACACATTGTCCTCAAACATCTCATTTCCAGCACATCCATCCTCCTGCGCACATCTCTATCCATAGCCCACGCCTCGCAACCATACAACATTGTTGGAACCACTATTCCCTCAAACATACCCATTTTCGCTTTCCGAGATAATGTTCTCGACTTCCACACATTTTTCAAGGCTCCCAAAATTTTCGCCCCCTCCCCCACCCTATGATCCACTTCCGCTTCCATGGTTCCATCCGCTGACAGATCCACTCCCAGATATCTAAAACACTTCACTTCCTCCAGTTTTTCTCCATTCAAACTCACCTCCCAATTGACTTGACCCTCACCCCTACTGTACCTAATAACCTTGCTCTTATTCACATTTACTCTCAACTTTCTTCTTCCACACACTTTACCAAACTCAGTCACCAGCTTCTGCAGTTTCTCACATGAATCAGCCACCAGCGCTGTATCATCAGCGAACAACAACTGACACTTCCCAAGCTCTCTCATCCCCAACAGACTTCATACTTGCCCCTCTTTCCAGGACTCTTGCATTTACCTCCCTTACAACCCCATCCATAAACAAATTAAACAACCATGGAGACATCACACACCCCTGCCGCAAACCTACATTCACTGAGAACCAATCACTTTCCTCTCTTCCTACACGTACACATGCCTTACATCCTCGATAAAAACTTTTCACTGCTTCTAACAACTTGCCTCCCACACCATATATTCTTAATACCTTCCACAGAGCATCTCTATCAACTCTATCATATGCCTTCTCCAGATCCATAAATGCTACATACAAATCCCTTTGCTTTTCTAAGTATTTCTCACATACATTCTTCAAAGCAAACACCTGATCCACACATCCTCTACCACTTCTGAAACCGCACTGCTCTTCCCCAATCTGATGCTCTGTACATGCCTTCACCCTCTCGATCAATACCCTCCCATATAATTTACCAGGAATACTCAACAAACTTATACCTCTGTAATTTGAGCACTCACTCTTATCCCCTTTGCCTTTGTACAATGGCACTATGCACGCATTCCGCCAATCCTCAGGCACCTCACCATGAGTCATACATACATTAAATAACCTTATGTATGTATAATGTATAATGAAATTAGAAAATATTATGTCTCATTATGTATTCAGTTCTTTTTATGTTTCTTGATCCTGAGCCCATCATTGCAGGTGTGCATTGCCCCCGTCTTGATTTGTACGTCAGTTCGCCACACAGCTGGTGGAGGGGATAACATATCTGCTGCAGGGTTAATCCTTCAAGTATAGTGAGAGTTAACTTCTCTTTAGGAATCAAGGTATTGGGTTATTAAGCTGTACTTTAAATTAAAGTATTACAAATAAAAATTTCATATGTATTTATGTTAAAGGTATACAAGAAACAAGTTATGATGAATTTTGTGTGCCTGAGAAATTTATGTAGTTTCTTTTAAATGTTATTTAAAGGCATAATAAACAATTAACACAGATAGACAGACACACAGACGGACACACAATCACAAAAACACGAGTTCTATACTAGACAAAATGTATACTGGACATTAACATTGTAATATAGAACTTTTGATACTATTAAAAGTATCAAAAAAAAAAAAAAAAAATGAGGGGAGGATTTCCAGCCTCCCGCTCCCTTCCCTTTTAGTCGCCTTCTACGACACGCAGGGAACACGTGGGAAGTATTCTTTCTCCCCTATCCCCAGGGATATATATATATATATATATATATATATATATATATATATATATATATATATATATATATGTGTGTGTGTGTGTGTGTGTGGGTGGGTTGGGCCCTTCTTTTGTCTGTTTCCTTGTGCTACCTTGCTAAATATAAATGAATATATATATATATATATATATATATATATATATATATATATATATATATATATATATATATATATATATATTTTTTTTTTTTGTCACTGTCTCCCGCGTTTGCGAGGTAGCGCAAGGAAACAGATGAAAGAAATGGCCCAACCCACCCCCATACACATGCCTTGATTCAATCCACTGACAGCACGTCAACCCCGGTATACCACATCGCTCCAATTCACTCTATTCTTTGCCCTCCTTTCACTCTCCTGCATGTTCAGGCCCCGATCACACAAAATCTTTTTCACTCCATCTTTCCACCTCCAATTTGGTTTCCCTCTTCTCCTCGTTCCCTCCACCTCCGACACATATATCCTCTTGGTCAATCTTTCCTCACTCATTCTCTCCATGTGACCAAACCATTTCAAAACACCCTCTTCTGCTCTCTCAACCACGCTCTTTTTATTTCCACACATCTCTCTTACCCTTACGTTACTTACTCGATCAAACCACCTCACACCACACATTGTCCTCAAACATCTCATTTCCAGCACATCCATCCTCCTGCGCACAACTCTATCCATAGTCCACGCCTCGCAACCATACAACATTGTTGGAACCACTATTCCTTCAAACATACCCATTTTTGCTTTCCGAGATAATGTTCTCGACTTCCACACATTCTTCAAGGAAAGGTTGATAAAGAGGATGATACATGTGTCAGAGGTGGAGGGAACAAGGAGAAGTGGGAAACCAAAGTGGAGGTGGAAGGATTGATTGAAAAAGATTATGAGTGATCAGGACCTGAATGTATAGGAGTGTGAAAGGCGTGCATGGAATAGAGTGAATTGGAACGATGTGATATACTAGGGTTGACATGCTGTCAGTAGACTGAACCTGGGCATGTGAAATGTCTGGAGTAAACCATGGAAAGGACTGTGGGGCCTGGATGTGGATAAACAGCTGTGGTTTCGGTGTATTACACGACAGCTAGAGAATGAGTGTGAACAGGTTTGGCCTTTTATCGTCTGTTTGGCGCCTTGCTGACGCGGGGGGTGGCAATGCTGTTTCCTGTGGGGCATGGTGGTGCCAGGAATGGATGAGGGCAAGCAAATATGAATATATACATGTGTATATAAGTCTGTGTATGTGTATGTATAAGTGTATATGTTAATGCGTATATGTGCGCGTATGGGCGTTTATGTATATAAATGTGTATATTAGTCAATTGGCCATTCTTTGTCTGTTTCCTGGTGCTACCTTGCTGATGCAGGAAACAGTGATCAAGTATAATATATAAATAAATATGAATAAATATTATTATTGTTACAACCATTCCAACTCTCATAGACTTTCATTTCATTAAGAGTCTGTAGATAGTAGGCTCTTGGTTCTCAGTAAGATCTTAACACAGCTTTGTTACAGTTAGACAGTTGCCTTACCATCCATGTTATGTGTTCATTTTTCACTGAAAAAGCCTGATTTCTCTAACTGCGATGTGTAATCCATGAGACCAAGTGCTATTTGATGGCATCAAGTTATGATTTATGGAGAAACCTCCAGTATTTCTGTGGAAAACCCACAGGTAATAGGAGCATTTTCAAGATTATTTTGAAATATAGTAGTTGTAAAACCAGTTTTTAGAAATTTTATGAAGACAAACAGGTGAATTGCTTATTTTGTGGAAGCAGGATGATTTTCATCTTCCATAGGGTTCAACTTTCATTCCATTCTGTTAGTTTGTCCATTCTTCATTCATTCACTCACTTTGTTTCCTTTACATTTTACCAAGTGAGAAAAATGTATTCTTCTTTCAGTGAAATGACTTTTTAGTATATTTAACAAGATATTTTCAAAGTAAGGACATTAGAAGAGGTAAGGGAGACACACCATCTGTTAAGAACTTATGTAATCTTTCCCCTTCAGTTTTAGAGCTCTAAAACAAATCCTTGAAAATATAGATATTTTTGTGTTTTTATCTGGTTGTATTCAGCTAGTTGTACTTTCTATATCTAAGATATACCATAAATTCGTATAAATTACAGTGATTGTGGTTGCAGTATAATGCTTTGATTTATACAGGATATTGGCATTTTCTTCTCAAGTTGAGAAAATCTTTCAAAGGTACTATATTGGATATAAGAAAGTCTCCATGAGTGAATATAATCATAAATTCAGACTGAAGGAAGATACACTCATATAAGATTTTTAAACATATGTATATTGATTAGTTCCTAATTGAAGAGTTTGTATCAAATGAAGTTTATTTCACATATTCATGTTTGCTAGTCAATAAGTGTATCAATGTGTGCCATAGTTTTCAGGATGAAGGTGGACTACACATTATTGTCTTGAAGTGCTGACACATTGTAAGTTCATTTTATAATGTGGCCCACATTGTTTTAAAGCTAATAAGAATTCCTTCGGATCAGATTTGGAATATTATAAATGTAAGAAGGTGGACAGCCTTTCTGTTACAGCACTAGGGTGCAGGGGATTATCTGTGGATATTCATTTAAGAGGATTACATTCTTTACTTTTTAAAACAAATTTCTCAAATAGAATGGAATGTACTTGACATTAAAGTCAGTCAGTGATGCTACAGTGAGCCTTCTTTTATTTTAATGAAGTAAACATGTTTTACCATAGGAGTAAGAATGTACAAACTTTTGTTGACTACATTTAATATGTGGTTTTAGCCTGTATTTTAAATGTAATTTTTAGCTTGTGTGTTACATTTGTTAGAATTTTATTACAGTATATACCTGTGTTATGTAGTTTGATTAGACAGTTGATTAGAAGCATGTAAAATGTCATTTCTCTGATATGAATGACATGTAATGCCCAGATAATTGTCAAGGTAGAAAAGTAGTTGAGACAGAATGACTTATGTCAGGTTCTTTAATTTTCTCAGTAAATAGTGTATTTTCTCCTGGGAATGCCAAGAACCAAGCTTTTAAAGCTCTGTAACATTTTGGGACATTATTGATCCCTGGTTCCTCAGATAATTAAACACCAGAGTATCAGATTGTTTCTCATATGTGTAATATAGAGCCTGAAAAGGACCCTGTGGTGTGTTAATGTATACATTCCTTTGTATAGGCTGGTAAACTTGTAAATTATTATAGCCACCAATTTTGGAAGAATTGTTTAATGAAAATTTCCATGGCAATGAAGCATTATGAAATATTTTGATATCTGCTAGGTTAACTTAGATATACATTCGGGATACATACAACATTATGTAACCTTTGATAATGAGGGAGTCTACCAGATTTAGTGGTGATGTATCTCAGTTATGTTCTAGTCAGATTTAGCTCAATCCTAGAACATTAGGTGTTGTGAATGTGAATCTTAACAAATGGATGTTTAGTAGACTAGATCCTGGTACACTAGATGTCTTAAATGTAATTTTGATTGAGTAGGCATAGAATTTTATGACAGAAAACAAGTTTCTAGTTACAGAAAGTGAGTTTCTAAGTGATATGCTTTCAGTATATTACATGAATATTTACTGTTTGTGCATTTCAGATTATGCAGTCAAGATTATTTTAACATACTTCTCATTCACAATGTAGTTCCTTAATGGTTTGCATGTTGCAATTTACTTTTTCTTTGAAAAGCCCTATGTGCTTATTCCTTTATGCTGTTCTTGCTCATTACATATGCAACTGCACCTTATTAACAGCAACTTAAAACATTAACCTACCACTGTTCATAAAATACCTGCCAGACATCCTTCTTTGTTTCCATCTGGGAGCTGCTTTGAGAAATACAAGGTAAACAAACATCCCACATTTTTAAGTTTCATCTTTGCTTACTGAACTTATTTCCTCTTTTCTCCATGATTTAAATTAGTTATGTTTACCAATACTTCAGAATATGCAGTGAACCCCTTAAAGAAATTTAATAACCTCTTTTTCATTATTTTCTGTTTTGCTCACATGAACTTTTATTTTGGCAACATTTTTGTATCTTTTATGATTTAAGTAAGTGTCATTCTGACTCTGTTGCTGTGGCCACCCCTTTGAGGAGGTTCCAATTCGAACAGACATCAGAGATACAGACAGATAGACATTATTACTGTATAGACGTTGTTACTGTGTCTTTGGTCCTCAATACCTGTCAAGAAATTAAGACTGCAGAGAAACAGTACATAATGACATCATGAAGTGATATGACTGAAATTTTAAACACTTGGACATGGTGCAAGGGCTGTGTCAGTAAACAAGCATTATTACTGTAATTAGATGATAGTACACGATAAAAAGGAAAAATGGAGAAACTCGTAGACTTATGGGTAGAGTACCAAGCCCAAAATTACCCTTGATTTACAGCAAAGTCATAAGCAGAGTTCCTCAAGATGGTAGAGATAGCAGGGTAGAAGGACATAGAGGTACACAACCTTGCTTTAAGAAAAATTGAGAAGCCCTTAGGCATATGGATAGAGAACCAGGCCCAATTAATACCTCCTCAACTGACAGCAAAGTTACTTGCAGAACTCCTTCTGGTAGGAAAAACAGCTGTGTACAAGGGTATAGAGTCAGACCCATTTGTGGAGAGAAGCATTAAGGTTAGAGGAGATCTCCAGGCTGTAATGACTTCCTTAAAGGATTGCTAAGAAAGCCCTGAATGAGAGAGCCAAACAACATCAGATCATCACATTCTTGAAACCAGGTGCTGTCTTTCTTCAGCCTTCTATTTCCTGTTGACATACTGTCTTGCCATTTGCATTTTTAATGTTTGTGTCGTTACTGAGGAATGTAAACCTCACAAACAGAGTACTATTCTTTTCTGAGGATTGAGTGAATTTTTAGGACTTCTTGTTAAACTAGTTTAGGAGTGTGAATATTGTTTAATATTAGACAAAAGCACTAATGAAACAGGATAGATTCTCAGATAATTAGAGTTACAAGTTCAGGTGTACCTAGTTTTTTAAAAAGTTCATACATATTTGGTGAAACTTATTTTTCTTAAGATCTGAGATGTTGCTGCCAAACTTCCCTGCTTTTAAAGAAAATGAAATGGAGTGGAATATAAGGAATGAAGTGAGCAACAGTGGAGTTTGATAATGTTTTCTGGTGAAAGTTCCTTTAAGTGTGTGCAGTCGAGGCACAGGAGGATGAAGAGGCTAGAGGGTGCCAGCTGGTATGACTCTCATTTCATGTTGATGACTCTGAAACATCCACATAGTGTAATGATCTGGGGTTGCTTTAGTGGGGCAGTGGGTAGGGGAGGGTTGTGCTTCTTACCTAAAAACACTACAGTGATTGGAGAGCAGTACATTAAGGTGCCAGAGGACCATCTGCTAACTTTTATGAGATTCATGGGTGTGATCACTTTATGCAGGATACTGCTCCCTGCCAAAAGGCTAGAAAGGTGATGAACTGGTTAACAGAGAAAAATATTCAACTAACAGAGTGGCCTTGGGAACTCCCAAGACTTTAACCCAATTGGGAACTGGAACCAGATGAAAGGCAAGCTTGCTTTTTGCAACACCTCATCAGTGCCTTGCCTCATTCAGATCAAAACATGGACCTTGAATACTTCAGGTACCTTGGCATTTCCACACCCTGAGGTCTGGAGATGATAATGAAGGCCAAAGGAGAGATTACAAGGTATTAAAATGTAAGGGGGTAGCAATGCTGTTTCCTGTGGGGCGGGGTAACGATAGGAATGGATGAAGGCGAGCAAGTATGAATATGTACACGTATATATATGTATATGTCTGTGTATGTATGTATGTGTGTATATGGGTGTTTAGGTATATATATATATATATATATATATATATATATATATATATATATATATATATATATGTGTGTGTATATGAGTGGATGGGCCATTCTTCTGTTTCCTGGTGCTGCCTTGCTGATGAGGGAAACATCGATTATGCATAATAAAATAAATATATAAATATATATGTATGGAGTGAATTTTTTTTTTCAGACTGACTATTTGTGCTTCTTCACTAAAAATATCTGCATGAATGCTCCATCTCCCATTCACTTAATTTGGCATTTTAAAGAATATTTGTAAATTAGCTATACCCCATAACATTTGGAATAAGGTTTGCAAGCAACAATGCTCAAAATACACCACAGCTGATGAGAAAAAGTATTGCTTTGGAGGTGAAATTGGAAGTACTGAGGATACTGGAAGCAAGTGAGTAGCAAACTAATGCAGTTCGAACTTACAAGAATTTTAAGAAGTGCTGATAACATTAAAGCCAAGACCTTCACTCCATTAACAACTAGGAAGTTAACCCAGTCTAGAGGAAGCTTATTAGAGAAGATGCAAAGCAGGTCAAGCATGTGGGTGGAAGACCTCATTGCAGTAAGCCAAATTAATCTATCATATATCACCCAGGGTAAAATGCTGTTAGGAGTCACATACCACAGTGTTACAGTGTTCCAATTGAAAGCTTTTAATCCCAGAAAGGATCTATAGTGTTTAATTAGGTATTCCTGTATATTACTTTTTTTTTTTTCTTTTTTTAAAGAGGACTGTGGTATGGAACAAGCTCCACTATTGGAGTAGATTCTGTAGTGATAAGCCAGTTCAGTGATAGGAATTGGTTGTTGGGATGGATAGGAATTGGTTGTTGGGATGCTGATAGGTATTAAGCTTAGCTTTTAAAGCTTTATATGGTCTGTGTTGTTGCTTTTTCTTTTCAAACTGTGGATGAGGCGCTTGCTCATTATATATGAAAAATTATTTCAGAGAATAACAGCTAAGATTTATTTTTTTTTAGCTTGGTCTTGATGATCGTTTCTTATTTTCGTACTAGTAAACAGAAAACTGATAAGTTGGTAATTGGATAGTGTCCATTAACCCTAATGTGTGTTTAACATACGTTAGTTTTAAATTCCGTACATGAATGATGCAGCGTAGAATTACTACAAGTAAATATTTAGTTTATTGTAACACTTTTTATACTGTCAGATCAGTACTGAAACAGTTTAGGTAATTAATGGAGTATTTTAATGAAATTTAAAATAAATTTCACATCTTATGATTGATGGTGGTATAATGTAATAGGACCACTTTTGTCTTGTATACTGTCTGAAGAAAAGAATGGTTTGTAACCAAAATATAGGAATTCAAATGTTAGGGTAAAGTACTTATGAAGGGGTGCGAATATGCATTTATTGTAAAAGATATGAGTTTGTCCAGGTATTGATGTACAAACCATAGTAGTCTAGGAAATGTGGTATATCATTTTTGTGTGTCAGAAGATGCTGTACATAACTCTTCTTTACATGTCTTGTACTTATATATACATATATATATATATAGGGGGTTCTTTGGGTTTGTAAATTTGTGCAAGTGTTCTCATGTTTTCCCTTTATATCCTGCAGGTTTCATGCCTAAGCTACCTTTTATTGTCATATGAATCCTGTTCTGCTACATTAAGCATGTAATTTAGTCCTAATAATCCCTAGCAAAGTTTCGTTAATTTTGAGAAATCGTTCAGGTTGTCTGATTCTTAAGATATATGAACATGAAATACTCTTAAATTGGTGTATGAATAGCATTTGAAGAATATTTACACTATCCAGTTAATTTGTGACATGTAACCAGTGTAACAGCTTACAGGAATTAGCTGAGGTATGGATACCCAGAGTAGCATTAAATGTGCTTGCAAGTGCTCCCTCCTGTGTCATATTTTTTCAAATGGAAGTAATTGCAAGGTAATCTTTTTTGAAGCAAGTTATCAGGACAACTGAATATTTCTTGCAATGTATTTGCTGCTGACTAGGAGTCACATGTCAATGTAAGTTCTAAGGACTGATATTAGAAGAAACAGTAATGTGTTTAAGACATACTATTTTCATAGTCTTTATGGGTTATATGGGTTAGAGTATTTACTGATATCAGTATTTTGTAATTCATATGTATTTTATGGATTATATTTTTCACTGCAGTGAAAAAAATAGTTATTCTTAAGCATAAATTTTGTATGGTGTACTGGTTGGTTAGTAATTACAATCCTTTATGGATATGCTATGAGTGCTCTGGTTATAGCAGTTAGTCATCAGAGATCATAGTGATCAAATTATTAAATACATCAGGGTTGCAATTATTTAAGAGATAGGGACAAAGACATGATTGCTGGCATAGTTGACTTAACCTTTAAAAAATCACATCGGTATTTTGATGTACATACAGTTAGGAAAGACTTATCCCCAAGCCCTCTGGAGTTCTCAAGTATTGTCCACTGTCAACTGACTTTCTCTGACTACAGCATCGTCCATATTTCACTTAGGTATTTTGATGTACATACAGTTAGGAAAGACTTATCCCCAAGCCCTCTGGAGTTCTCAAGTATTGTCCACTGTCAACTGACTTTCTCTGACTACAGCATCGTCCATATTTGTTGTTTAACTCTTATCAACTATCATTCCAGAGTCTGAATCTGTACTCATTATATTCTTCTATCATAGTGGTTGCTATCTTCTTTTGTTAACAAGCTATCTGCATGATCTTTTGTAGTATAACCAACTTGCTTTGTTCATTGTGCACACACTATTCTGTGCATTCATTTTGCTTCATAGCTTATATTACTCTTATACATTTAATCTCATCTTTGTATTTTTTTTTTTTTTTTTTTTTACATTTGTGGCTTTTGTTTGCCCATGAACATGTGGCGTATGTTTCATTTGTTGTTAGCAAATGGTTGTGCTAGCTGCTAGAATTCAACTTTTCACAGTATTGCATCATTTTATGGTTACAGTTGTTGTTCTTTCATGCTTTCAGTTGACATGAGTTCTGTGCTCTTTCATAAGTTCTGTGCACTATTTATTACATGTGTAATAGTTCAGATGCAATAATGTATTTTTTGGATTATTGTAATGTACATGACATGGTTGCCATTCACTCCACTTCATATAGCAGGTTCTTTTTGGAACACATATCCCTGACCACTTATGCTGAACCAGTGTCATCTCCATGCCTTCAGACTTTTCAGACTTCTTTTATTCCCAAATATGTTTTTGGCTAATCTGCTAAAACCCTTTCTCTCAGTATGTAGGAAACCCTCTTAATTGTGTTGCTTAGGGTAGCAACAGTAGGGTTCTTCATTGTGCACCTACCCAACTGGCCTTTTGAAATTGAGTGCATTACTTGTGCATTGTAAATTAATGTGGATAATTAAGATAGCTGTGATTCAGAATAGCAAATTACTTAATTGTAAGTAATTGCAACCTTAGTGTACTTACAACTTACATGAAGATTAATATTATAGCATAGCATTGGGAGTTAGCATCAGTTTCATAATGCTAAATTGTAGGCATATATTTCACAGCCAAATTAACACCTTTCCTTATCAGAATTGCTTTTATTTTGCATAGAATTTAGCATTTATCTCTGTTTTCATATTAGAACAAAATGCTGATACATACTAACTGAATGTTAATTTCTGTGGCAGAAATGCCCAGGAAGTACTACTGTACCGAGTTTCAAGTGATTCACATGATGGCCAGAAACATCTTATGCTTTTTGTTCTTTAGATTACTGGTCTTGCTCTCACTGAAAAGTTGCAGCCAGGCTAGACAGTTCTTTAGCTGGAATACATCGTACATGAAAAATTCTTATTTCACCTTTTGTGTTTCTACTTTCTCATCTCTTTCATAATCAATTTTAATTTCCACCTTTTTCATTCAGGGTATGGCCTCAATGAGGCCATGCTGAAGCTGTGGGAGATGGGAACTGTGTTATCCACGTTACATACAGAATTGATATTTCTTACTCTTTAGAAAGTATTCAGTAAATATTTACAGGTCCAGTTGCAATAAATGGCTTTCATTTACCTGGAAGGGTTTTGTGTACAAAACATGAGCTGTTGTATTAAGTGAAAATGAAGCACTTTAGTACTGTAAAGATGCTCTGCACTCAAAACTAATGTAGGTATAATCCTGTTACTATACTTAATTTAAAATGGAGTCATTCACAGTGACCTCTGTAAGGCTGATTAGGGGTGTATTAAAGACACAAAATGAATAACCCTTGACATTTGGAAAGTGGACAGCTTATGGAAGTGTAAAACAGAGTAAGTGATTTCTTCAATACTTTATAGGAATTAAGTTTACTGAAATTTACAAGAGAACTCAAGAAAGAAATAAAACGCTTTAAAAAAAACTCATTAATTTGACCACCAAATTCAAGATATATTTGCTTCCTTAACAGCTTATCTATTTGTACAGACTGGGAGGGTATTGCTTATCTAATTGTGCACATGGGGAGGGTCTTTACACTGAGGAGGGGTTCCTGTGTCAAACATGTATTTCTATCATATAAACTTAAATTTCCCATCAATATGAACAAAGTTTATAACATTGTTTCTGAAGATTTTTTTTTTTTTCCTTTCTTGCATTATTCTTTCCCGTGCTAAGTACAAACTGTACTTAACAACTTAATATTATCTATGGCATTTCATTCCTTCCTTTTTTTGTATATCTCTCTTGCTGCTCTTTCATCTGTCTTTCTCCCTCTCTCCTTTCTTTCACTCTTTACCATATTCCATAAGGTGAAGAGCAAATTAGTCTTTTGACTTCAAGAAGGTACAACACCTGGACTGCCATACAGTGAGATTATTAGTGGATGAAGTACTCATTATCTCTCCCTTAGTTTGACAAATACAATAGATCACATTTAATTTACATAGCAATCTGGAGAGGTTTGTGTGAAGAGATTCTCTTTGTAACGTTGAAAATAAGTTTCTGAAGCAATTTGATCTTTATTTGAGGAGGAAAATTTAAAACGTTACTGTACGTGAATAGTTTTGAGATATTTTAACATTTAGTTATGGGCATGTGTTCAAAACACAGTCCTCATGAAATGCACTAAACTCCTACTCTGGAAATCACAAAGAATGATGCTTGCTATGAGCAATTGTAAATAGGCTGTAATTTGTCAAATTTGTCAAATTTATGGTCATCTAGGAGTTTGTTAGCAGTAAAATCTTTATAATTCATGTTCAAATAAATCTAGTGCCTTCTTAATGAGTGTTTAAATCTATTCCTCACTTGATGCACATGTTCTCACCTAATTACAATTGTTGCTTTGATTGCAGTATTATTAATTTTTTGAGAGTATAAACCTCATGGGCCACTAATAACTTTACACAAGAGTATTATACATGTACTTCAAAATTCCTGCAGGAGGGTGAAAGGTGTGCAAGGAATAGAGTGAACTGGAACGATGTGGTATACCGGGGTCGACGTGCTGTCAATGGATTGAAACAGGGCATGTGAAGCGTCTGGGGTAAACCATAGAAAGTTCTGTGGGGCCTGGATGTGGAAAGGGAGCTGTGGTTTCTGTGCATTATTACATGACAGCTAGAGACTGTGAATGAATGGGGCCTTTGTTGTCT
The DNA here is from genome assembly GCF_036320965.1 of Panulirus ornatus. Classification (NCBI taxonomy): domain Eukaryota; kingdom Metazoa; phylum Arthropoda; class Malacostraca; order Decapoda; family Palinuridae; genus Panulirus; species Panulirus ornatus. The sequence goes on along the minus strand of NC_092288.1, from coordinate 12,841,569 downwards.
TTTCCTAGCACTACCTCGCACACATGAGGGGGGAAGGGGTTGTTATTCCATGTGTGGCGAGGTGGCGATGGGAATAAATAAAGGCAGACTTTATGAATTATGTACATGTGTATATATGTATATGTCTGTGTGTATATATATATGTATACATTAAGATGTATAGGTATGTATATTTGCGTGTGTGGACGTGTATGTATATACATGTGTATGTGGGTGGGTTGGGCCATTCTTTCGTCTGTTTCCTTGCGTTACCTCGCTAACGCGGGAGACAGCGACAAAGCAAAATAAATAAATAAATAAATACTTCAAAATTCCTTCAAGTACCTCACTTCTGGGCCTTTCTTATACCGAAGCCTAATTACTCAAAAACAATCACCCCTTTCTTGTGAAATTTATTATTAATCCCAGCTTTTGATGTTTTACCAAATATCTTTTTGCAGTACCTCATTTTCATCATCCAATTGCCATAAATCTCACTTTACATGCAAACTCATCCTAAATGCACCATATCCACTTCCTTATAATTTACAATATTTGAGTCCTTTCAAAATACTCCATCTCTTCCCACATTTGTAATAACTCCCCATTTTTGGAGATAAAGGCAAGTCATGGACCCAAGTTTACACCAAGGGTAGGCTTTAATTAGAAGATGAAAAATATTAAAGTGGGAAATAGGAAGAGTAAATCTTCTCATAGCTTTAAATTAAAAAATATACTTTTAACCATCTTTGGTGAGTAGCATTTTTCTGGCTCACAGTTGAAAAGATGAGCAAAATGATTTATTAATGAGTAGGTGCACAAAAAAATATATAATGCAATTTTTCTTCAGAATTTAGATTAAACCATTCCTAGGTTAAGGAAAAACATTATTTCTCAGACTGGCCAACCCCAACTACGGAAAAAAATTACCTTTTACTGATGCATGCCTTTGGCCTTGCCAAATGCAGTTTTAATTGTTTGGTGCCAACCAAAAGAAAAGTCCCACAGTGAAGCTTTACTCTGAAGCCATTAGGCTGTGCCAAACGCCATTAGAATTGTCTCGTATCAGCCATAAAAAATACCAATGAATATAAAAATATTAAAATAATTTTTCTTATGAATTAAGATATGTATTATTAGTTTAGCAGGGTAACATCATTTACTTGACTAGTAAATCCTTTTGTTGTGCAATTTATCCTTACAGCAAAATAAAAAAAAAATTTCAAATTAATTACTGCACCAGAAACACCAAAACCATTACTTTTTATGAATTAAGTGTTAACCATTTCTAGTGGAAATGAAGTGCTTTGGTACCTGGAAGTGTGGATGGTTGTGAATGGAACCATGGAAGTGGAGGTGAGTCAAAGGGTGGGTGAGGAGAGGAAAGGCTTTCGAAGTACCGAAGAATGTGTGGAAAGAGAAGTCATCGGGTGGGTGAGGTGTGAGGAGGGGAAAGGCTTTCGAAGTACTGAAGAATGTGTGGAAAGAGAAGTCATCAACAGGGAGGGTAAATACAGGCATTTAAAGGTATAGTTGTCCCAACAATGTATGGAAGTGAGGCATGGGCTACAGATGAGAATATGAGGAAGAGGATGCGTGTTGGAAACAATGTACTGAAACCTGAGCCTACTAAATTGGATTCATCCTTACGATGTGTATGAGTATTTCAGGGAATTTATGTTTACATGATCCTCTGTTCACTTGCTTCACAAGTGCTCTAAAGGTGCTAGCAGATGAAAAATGATGATTACATGCTTCTAATTCCAATAAAATTTCATAACTTGTTATACTGCCTAATCTTAGAATTTGGTATACTTATATATAACCTGATATCGGTAAGGATCACATTTTTGTGCGTGATCAAGATATTCCTATGAGTCCACAGGGTAGGAATAACCTGATATGTGTATATTATGAAAGAATTTGGAAACAAAATCCATTTGTGTAATGTAACATACGATCTTGATGTCTGATAACTTTTTCATTCAATTATGAATGTAAATTATGAAAGACTTAGGATAAAAAATGCAATATACCATAAAACCTTGATGTCAGATTCCTTTTTCATTCAATTAGCAAGACTAAACCTTTTAAATACTGAAAACAAGTTTCAACTATCTCCAATCTAGATGGAGTACCAGTAAACAAGTCAAAATGATATGCAATTCTGAAATGTTATAAAAATGATCTTTTTTAATATCTTTCAACTTTCATTCATTTCTATATCAATTTTTTTGCTACCAAACCAAGTTCTTATCATTAAAAATTTGTGTTGAGAACTTGACGGGGCAAACCCTTCAGTACACTAAAGTATAAAAACAATAGTAAGGGTTACTCAAACTTCTTAAATCTCTAGACTGTGATTTGTATGTATGCTCTCCACACCTAATGACAACAGTATAAAAAATAAAATAATAAGCAAACTAAAAGGGATGGGAGTTGGGGGAAGGAAACCCTCCCCTCCTTTTGATGTCACTATCCAAAAGGAACAGAAAAGCGAGCCAATGATTGCTCGCAAAAGGGTAAGGCTTGGTTATTTTTGTTTTTTTGTTGCTGACACTATTTCACTAAAGCAGAAAAATAGTGAACAAGTATGGAAAAAGTTTTACCCTCAGGGTGTGTGATTTTAAGAGATTTTATGACCAGAGCTACCCAACAGTCCTGAATTCCAGGCAGGTGTTCTAAAAGAGTCAAAACTAAAACGATTGCTGGGACCTGGCCTACATTAATATTAAAAACAATAAATTCAAGCATCTAAATCCCAGTGTACCTTATAATCTACTAAATTAATGTTCATGCAGGATTAGTACTTGTCAACAGGAACTACTGTAATTCTACGAAACTCTCAACTTCCACAACTTTCTATATCCGACTTGTTCTATTTAGGGACTCCATCAAGGGGGTACCCAAGGCAAAAGAGTCTCCATAACTCATGAACTCCAGTGCAGCTTCTTAGGTTTTAGTGCCACACGTCTAACAGGCCACTGGCATGGTGCACCGCTAGTGTAGTGTTTCCAGAGCCTCCTACCTAATGGTCCTACCAACTACTTCTCCCTAATATTCCAACCTATTGCTCCTACCATTTTGCCGAAAGGCAGGGTTAGTGCACAGCACTGGCAAATCTAGAGATACATGTTGTCAAATGTTATGTGTGATATGGAAAGATTGCATGTTTTTCTGGACAGAGTGCCAGTAGTCTACGTGTGGAGAGGCAGAAAGAAAAGACAGTAACCCGAGTCAAAAGAGAGCATCTTGACAACTTTTAAAGTGCTGGCTCATCATGCAATTGTCATAAACCTTCACAATACCCAGGCAGGTAGTACCAGTAACATATCTCCCAAGTTGGTGGCAGCCTACTAACTAACGTCCTTATTACTGTATTCACACTTGATGTACCTCAAAAAATATTTTTTTGATATAATTTCTCCAGAAATCAAGTTCCAATTTAAATGATTCATCTGAATATTAGAAAATATCAAATTACCATTTTTGTCCAACTTTAAATTTACTTTTTCCACCCATATTTCTTACTGCAACCTGTCTCTTTCCCAAATTACAGAAACACATAACCACAGCTGTTACCCTTAAAACACTCACACCTAGCTCTAATCACTTCTTAAAGCAGTTCTCGGCACCTCAAAAATCAAAAATACCTCTCATTTTTCCCTGATCACAGTATTACCGCAAACTGCATCAGGTGTATGTAGTAGGTAAGAACATTACGTGGAAGCATATGGCAGACGTAGTGGTTGGAACAATAGGTAAACTCATTAGGGTACAACCAGTCAGTAGGAATATTAGTTAGGAAGCTCTAAAAACACTGTGCTACAGTTGCCCTTTACCAGTGGCCTGTTACAGATGAGGCACTAACGGCTAAGAACTGGCAATGAAGTTCACCAGTTATGGAGACTTGTCACGGCCATCCCATTACTTACTGAGGGAGCCCCGAAAGGTTATATGTACTAAGAAAACTAGAATAATGATTACAACTTTATGTACCTATATACAGACAAAAATTAAATATTAAATTCTTTAATTATGGATGCACTAAATTTTCAACCATCAGTACGCATCCTCTTTATGGTGCAATCTTGTATTCGTCAGCTATGCATACTTTACAAATCATCACGAACCTGAAAATTAATTCAGATATTTTTCATGTACATTTAATAACCAACAAAATGTTTTATATATTTATCGGGACAGTGAATTATTTAGGTTAAACATGACCTTCTAAAATGAGTTTAGAAGTATTATGAAAGTGAGCTGTATGGGAAGCTGTGTTGTAAAAAGAAAAATTCAGTTGACTAAGTCCAAATAAAGTATTTAAAGTGAAAAATTTATCTCATGATTTTTACAGGATAAGAGGTAATTTTGGTGATACTTAGCATTAAATGATAAGTTTTCCAAAGAAACAGAATTATTTACATCTAAAGAGTGCTTGCTATAAGTTGCTAAGTCATATGTCATTTAAATATATGACATGAATAGGTGGTGAGAACTATTCCTGTTACTGCTGACAAAATTCAAAGATGTGCTCAGTATGACCAGCTACTTAAATAACTCACAGAAGTGGAGTTAGGGAAAAGGTGGAAAGAATTCTAAGTCTTCATGGGTATTCTATCCCAACAGCCAATTAATATGATGGTCATTCAGAAAAAGGTGAAAAGTTTGTATAATTATTTCAACTAAAAAAACTTTTTTACTTATACTTTTGGGAGAAAATTTGACCTGAAATGTCGCCAAGGGAAGACATATCATAAAGTTATGTTAAATCATGTCACTTAAAGTTGCACTTTTCAGGGATGTATCTCCAAAGTGTAGTAACGATTCCCAATACATTACCCCAGATGCTATGAGAACTACCCACCATAAACTAGTTAAATAAATACAGTATATTCTTGGTTAACTACTAAATACAGAAATAGCTATAACAGCAGGCAGAGCACTAACCCCGAAACCTGGTCCTGGTGGAGGAGCAGTGAGTGATGTAAGACCTCCAGCAGGTTCAGCAGCAAAGCGGCCACTTCGTGGTCCAGCCTTAGGTTGTTTCCCAGCAGCTAAGCTATCTAGTATTTCTTCTGTGTCATGTATTTCGAGATCCTCCTGTGAAAAAAGTGATATATTCAGCATCTTATTGTTCATGACACATATCCCTAAGTTCAAGAACACTTGATGTGCCTCTCGAGGTGAATATGGTTTTACCACTGAAAAATAAAGTGATCTGAAGCCGTACAATTCATGACAACCCAAAGCCATCAAGACCAAGGGTGCCAATTTCTGTTACAAAATCAGAAAATTTTACTGAATAATCTATATTCAAGTGCTAACAAGCCTACAATCAAAACCAATGTGACAGTTTTTGCGATTTCTGGTTTACAATATCAAGATGTTATTTCTATTTACATTTATTATACATAATCGTTGTTTTCCACGTCAACGAGGTAGTGCCAGGAAACATGGAGAATGACCCATCCACTCATATACACACACACGTACATATACATAAACAAATGCCCACATATGCACATATACATATATATACATTTATTCATTCATTTATTATACTTTGTCACTGCCTCCCGCATCAGCAAGGTAGCGCAAGGAAACAGACGAAGGAATGGCCCAACCCACCCACATACACATGTATATACATACACATCCACACACGCACATATACATACCTATACATTTCAACGTATACATATATATACGTACACAGACATATACACATGTACATAATTCATACTTGCTGCCTTTATTCATTCCTGTCGCCACACATGAAATGACAATCCCTTACCCCTGCATGCATGTGAGGTAGAGCTAGGAAAAGACAACAAAGGCCACATTTGTTCACACTCAGTCTCTAGCTGTCATGTATAATGCACTGAAACCACAGCTCCCTTTCCATATCCAGGCCCCACAAAACTTCCCATGGTTTAACCCAGATGCTTCACATGCCCTGGTTCAATCCATTGACAGCATGTTGACTCCGGTATACCACATCGTTCCACTTCACTCTATTCCTTGCACGCCTTTCACCCTCCTGCATGTTCAGGCCCCTATTGCTCAAAATCTTTTTCACTCCATCTTTCCACCTCCAATCTGGTCTCCCACTTCTCCTCGTTCCTTCCACCTCTGACACATATATCCTGTTTGTCAATCTTTCCTCACTCATTCTCTCCATGTGACCAAACCATTTCAATACACTCTCTTCTGCTCTCTCAACCACACTCTTTTTATTACCGCACATCTCTCTTACCCTTTCATTACTTACTCGATCAAACCATCTCACACCATATATTGTCCTCAAACATCTCATTTCCAATATATCCACCCTCCTCCACACAACTCTATCTATAGCCCATGCCTTGCAATCATATAACATTGTTGGAACCACTGTTCCTTCAAACATACCCATTTTTGCTTTACGAGATAACTTTCTCGCCTTCCGCACATTTTTCAACGCTCCCAGAACTTTTGCCCCCTCCCCCACCCTGTGACTCACTTCCACTTCCATGGTTCCATCCTCTCCCAAATCCACTCCCAGATACATATACATATCAACATATATATATACACATAAGCAGACATATACATACATACATATTCATACTTGCTTGCCTTCATCCATTCCTGTCACTGCCCCGCCCCACAGGAAAACAGCACTGCTATCCCATGCTTCGGCAAGTTAGCGCCAGGAAAACATACAAAAAAGGCCGCATTCGTTCACAATGACTAGCTGTTATGTGTAATGAATTTAAAGCACAGCTCCCTATCCACATCCAGGCCCCATAAAACTTTCCATGGTTTACCCCAGACACTTCACATGCCCTGGTTTAGTCCACTGACAGTACCTCGACCCCAGTGTACCACCTCGTTCCAATTCACTCTATTCCTTGCATGCCACTCACCCTCCTGTATGTTCAGGCCCCGTCGCTCAAAATGTTTTTCACTCCATCCTTCCACCTCCAATGTGGTCTCTCACTTCTTGTTCCCTCCACCTCTGAAACATTCATCCTCTCTGTCAATCTTTCCTCGCTCATTCTCTCTATATGTCCGAAGCATTTCAAAACACCCTCTGCTCTCTCAATCACAGTCTTTTTATTACTACACATCTCTCTTACCCTTTCATTACTTACTTGATCAAACCACCTAACACCACATACTGTCCTCAAACATTTCATTTCCAACACATCCACCATCCTCTGTACAACCCTATCTATAGCCCATGCCTCACAACCATATAATATTGTTGGAACCACAATTCCTTCAAACATTGCTATTTTTGCTATCCGGGGTAATGTTCTCTCCTTCCACACATTCTTCATTGCTCCCAGAACCTTCTCCCCCTCCCCTACCCTGTGACTCACTTTTGCTTCCATGGTTCCTTATGCTGCCAAGTCCACTCCCAGATATCTAAAACACTTCACTTCCTCCAATTTTCTCCATTCAAACTTACGTTCCAATTAACTTGGCCCTCAACCTTGCCGAACCTAAACACCTTACCTTTATTTACATTCACTCTCAACTTTCTCCTTTCACACACTCTTCCAAACTCAGTCACCAACTTCTGCAGTTTCTCATTTGAACCAGTCACCAGTTCGGTATCAATGGTGAACAACTGACTCACTTCCCAGGCCCTATTCCCTACATACTGCATACTCGCCCCTTTCTCCAATACTCTTGCATTACCTCCCTCAACCCCATCCATAAACAAATACAACAACCACGGTGACATCATATACCCCTGTTGCAAACCAATTCACTGGGAACCATTTACTCTCCTCTCTTCCTACTTGTGCCCATGCCTTACACCCTTGATAAAAACTTCTCTGCTTCTAGCAGCTTACCTCCCACACCATACATTCTTAAGACCTTCTACAAAGCATCTCTATCAACCCTATCATATGCCTTCTCCAGATCTAATATATGCCATATACAAATCCTGTTTTTCTAAATATTTCTCACACACATTATTCAAAATAATCATCTGATCCACACATCCTCTACCACGTTGAAACCATATTGCTCCTCCCCAATCTGATGCTCTGTTCATGCCTTCACCTCTCAATCAATACCCTTCCATATGACTTACCGGGTGTACAACAAACTTATACCTGTGTAGTTTGAACACTCACCCTCTGCCTTTATACAATGGCACATGGTGAGCTCTTATAAAATGTACAGAAAGTATAAGCCCTAAAATCAGCTGAGTAGACAAAATAAATTTTGATTAACTTACATAATAATCATCATTGACCTGAATCATGGGTGCATTGACACAGGCTCCAAGGCATTCCACCTCTGACAGGGTGAAGAGACCATCTTCAGTTGATTCCCCTGGCTTAATACCAAGTTTCTTGTGAATTGTGGCCAAAACATCATCAGATCCTCGCAGCCAACAAGGTGTGGTGGTGCAAACTTGAATGTGGTATTTGCCAACTGGATTTCTGTAACATTTAGATACAGTGATTGCAATGAATTTATATAATATCAGCTAGTAGCAGACTGGTTAGGAATGGTTGCATAAAGAAGCAATGGTATGGAAGAACAGCACTGTCCTACCCCCTCCCAAATCATGGGTACTTTACTACTACCTGGCAGCAATGGTAAAGGCAAACTAATTTAACTATTGTGAAATGGGAACAGAGAACCTCAAAGACAAAGTAAAAAAATAATGTAGGTATTTCCTTATCAAACAACAAATCACAACAGTAGACCAATTATGAAATAAATTCTCCAATGAGGAATCAATTTACCATAGTTTATCACCAATTAACCCCCTCTTTCTAAGAGAAAGAAGCTCACTTTGCTGTGGGTAGAAACAAATCCACTAGCTCTTCATTCAGATCAGACTGTCTCGTAAGTTCCCATGCCTGCCATGCAGGAGCCTAAAGTACAAAAAACAGGCAAAGGAATGAATGGCTTTCATTCCCAAAATAAATCGCTTCTAATCATAAACATTGTAATTTCTATGTCTTAACTGGACTATACAGGAAAAGGCTTTGAAATGCAGAAAACTGAAGAGATGAATATTGGCTTTAAAAGATCAGTTTAAGCTTTAACCATGAAAGAACACATTAAATCCTTTTTTTTTTTACCAAGTTTATTGCGTATGTGTTGCCATATTGGACTTTTCTATTTTGTCCACATGGAAATACAAAGTCCCATGTCAACTATGAGTAGTTTTGTTTCTTTTTCTTAAGACACTGTGGTTGGCAAGGTACAAGGATGAGGGTAAATAGGTTGTTAGGGGGAGAAGAACCTTGGGATACCTTAACTCCCATAATACACACTTCCGCTTAAAAACATGCATGTTAATATCTAAAACAACTTGCTTATTCTATACGAGTTAAAGAAAATGATGTACAAAACTAAGGTAATAACTTAAGATGGGAGTATGTCACTTACAATGTACAAAAAGATAAGGAACTATATATATATATATATATATATATATATATATATATATATATATATATATTATCCCTGGGGATAGGGGAGAAAGAATACTTCCCACGTATTCCCTGCGTGTCGTAGAAGGCGACTAAAAGGGGAGGGAGCGGGGGTCTGGAAATCCTCCCCTCTCTTTTTTTTTTCAATTTCCAAAAGAAGGAACAGTGAAGGGGGCCAGGTGAGGATATTCCCTCAGAGGCCCAGTCCTCTGTTCTTAACACTACCTCGCTAACGCGGGAAATGGTGAATAGTATGAAAAAAAAAAAAAAAAAAAAAATATATATATATATATATATATATATATATATATATATATATATATATATATATAGGGTGTTTTGGTCGAGGTGGTGTGCAAAGTGAGAGGGTTAGGGAAAATGATTTGGTAAACAGAGAAGAGGTAGTAAAAGCTTTGCGGAAGATGAAAGCCGGCAAGGCAGCAGGTTTGGATGGTATTGCAGTGGAATTTATTAAGAAAGGGGGTGACTGTATTGTTGACTGGTTGGTAAGGTTATTTAATGTATGTATGACTCATGGTGAGGTGCCTGAGGATTGGCGGAATGCGTGCATAGTGCCATTGTACAAAGGCAAAGGGGATAAGAGTGAGTGCTCAAATTACAGAGGTATAAGTTTGTTGAGTATTCCTGGTAAATTATATGGGAGGGTATTGATTGAGAGGGTGAAGGCATGTACAGAGCATCAGATTGGGGAAGAGCAGTGCGGTTTCAGAAGTGGTAGAGGATGTGTGGATCAGGTGTTTGCTTTGAAGAATGTATGTGAGAAATACTTAGAAAAGCAAATGGATTTGTATGTAGCATTTATGGATCTGGAGAAGGCATATGATAGAGTTGATAGAGATGCTCTGTGGAAGGTATTAAGAATATATGGTGTGGGAGGCAAGTTGTTAGAAGCAGTGAAAAGTTTTTATCGAGGATGTAAGGCATGTGTACGTGTAGGAAGAGAGGAAAGTGATTGGTTCTCAGTGAATGTAGGTTTGCGGCAGGGGTGTGTGATGTCTCCATGGTTGTTTAATTTGTTTATGGATGGGGTTGTAAAGGAGGTAAATGCAAGAGTCCTGGAAAGAGGGGCAAGTATGAAGTCTGTTGGGGATGAGAGAGCTTGGGAAGTGAGTCAGTTGTTGTTCGCTGATGATACAGCGCTGGTGGCTGATTCATGTGAGAAACTGCAGAAGCTGGTGACTGAGTTTGGTAAAGTGTGTGGAAGAAGAAAGTTGAGAGTAAATGTGAATAAGAGCAAGGTTATTAGGTACAGTAGGGGTGAGGGTCAAGTCAATTGGGAGGTGAGTTTGAATGGAGAAAAACTGGAGGAAGTGAAGTGTTTTAGATATCTGGGAGTGGATCTGTCAGCGGATGGAACCATGGAAGCGGAAGTGGATCATAGGGTGGGGGAGGGGGCGAAAATTTTGGGAGCCTTGAAAAATGTGTGGAAGTCGAGAACATTATCTCGGAAAGCAAAAATGGGTATGTTTGAGGGAATAGTGGTTCCAACAATGCTGTATGGTTGCGAGGCGTGGGCTATGGATAGAGATGTGCGCAGGAGGATGGATGTGCTGGAAATGAGATGTTTGAGGACAATGTGTGGTGTGAGGTGGTTTGATCGAGTAAGTAACGTAAGGGTAAGAGAGATGTGTGGAAATAAAAAGAGCGTGGTTGAGAGAGCAGAAGAGGGTGTTTTGAAATGGTTTGGGCACATGGAGAGAATGAGTGAGGAGAGATTGACCAAGAGGATATATGTGTCGGAGGTGGAGGGAACGAGGAGAAGAGGGAGACCAAATTGGAGGTGGAAAGATGGAGTGAAAAAGATTTTGTGTGATCGGGGCCTGAACATGCAGGAGGGTGAAAGGAGGGCAAGAAATAGAGTGAATTGGAGTCATGTGGTATACAGGGGTTGACGTGCTGTCAGTGGATTGAAGCAAGGCATGTGAAGCGTCTGGGGTAAACCATGGAAAGCTGTGTAGGTATGTATATTTGCGTGTGTGGACGTGTGTATGTACATGTGTATGGGGGGGGGGTTGGGCCATTTCTTTCGTCTGTTTCCTTGCGCTACCTCGCAAATGCGGGAGACAGCGACAAAGTATAAAAAAAAAAAAAAAAAAAAAAAAAAAAAATATATATATATATATATATATATATATATATCTTTCTTTTTTCTTTCATACTATTCGCCATTTCCCGCATTAGCGAGGTTGCGTTAAGAACAAAGGACTGGACCTTTGAGGGAATATCCTCAAATGGCCCCCTTCTCTGTCCCTTCTTTTGGAAAATTAAAAAAAACGAGAGGGGAGGATTTCCAGCCCCCCGCTCCCTTCCCTTTTAGTCGCCTTCTACGACATGCAGGGAATACGTGGGAAGTATTCTTTCTCCCCTATCCCCAGGGATATATATATATATATATATATATATATATATATATATATATATATATATATATATAGCACAATAACATTACCTCATAAACATTGTGTAAAAAGTGGCAACTTCATACACTCTCATCCTTGGCATGTTCAATATCTTTGCAACTGCATGCATTGCAGAAATGGGGAGCCAGTTTCCAACCTGACGCTGAGCCAGATCCAACAAAGGAATAACAGCTGCTTTTTTATGACCATCTGGGTAGATTGATATAATTGCCTCAGCACGCTGTAATATAAATGAAGCTGACCGTTATGACAAATCAAATGTATCCGAGTAAGTAAGTTAGTAAGTCATGTTCTAAAACCTAAAACTTACGTACAAATGCTGTTTGCAAAAACTTCAAAGAAAGAAAGTCAAGTAACAAACTATGAACTTAATAACAAGAGAGATAGATAAACAGGCAAATTGATGGTAATATATGTAATGGAAATAATTCACGAAAATTTTTTGGAAAAAAATTAGTAATAGGTAGTAAAGATGAACTGCTGAAAATACTTATATGAAACCTCAGGAAGGGACAAGGAACATACATGATATGATACGAACAACCATTAATAATGAGAACAGCACAGTGAAACCCTGTTCTAATGGACTTCAATGCTTACAAAATTGCCTCCAAATGGACTCTATGGACTCCATCAGACTACTTATGGGATCTAATGAAACATTCCATGGAAGTCCATCACATGACAAATTCAGTTCAGTAAAGTAAGGACCATCTGGACTGAGTTTGGGATGTGACAATAAAGTCCATTAGTTTCTGACCACAATCTGGGTTTTCTGCATGTGCAGAACAAAATATTTCATGCAAAGAAAACTAGATACATCATTTTCTCACACTTTTTTCATATTTCACAAGATATCTTGGGTTACAGTAATAATAAAAGTGCATATGTGGCATCTTTTTTTTTTTTTTTTTACAGATTATCATAATGTTTCATTTAGTCTGAATGCACACATTCAAAAAATGAAATAATATACTTTTCTGAAATATGAGTACAGGTTTAATTCACCAAATAAGGCCTCCATGAAGGCAATTTGCCACTTATTCTCTTTAAATCATCATTATACCTTATAACTTTTACTGCACAAATGTTTCTTAAATCTTCCGCACTCACAAACAGCCTTGAAAGGACACAGTGGTCTGTTGCTGTTTGGATTCATTTGTATTTGTATTCCTTAGCTATTCTCTTAATATGGGTCTCTGGTGACAGGTTAGGAATAATGTCTGCTTCAAAGTCCTTCTCATAAACAGAATCATCAAGCTTACTTCCTGTTAGATAATAATCCCATCCTCATCACCTTACAATTGTTTGTAAGCTGATGTCTGCCAGTCTGTGCTTACATAGATATGTGGGATTGTTTGTCTGTGCACATGTGGGTATGTGGAGTGCCTGCCTGTATATGTATACTGTATGTGTGCGTGTTAAGTTGATATTTGCTGGGCTGTGCTAACATGAATATGTGGGGTTATTGCCTGTGCACATGTGGCTGTGCAGGATGTCTACCTGTATGTGTATATTGTATGTGTGTGCATAAAGGAGGACATTCTGTCTCCATTTTCCTATTTCTACCCCAAATAAAAAATAAAAACCAATATTCTTATGTCATCATGAGAAACAATAACACACTTATGGTGATACAACTATATGAAAAACATTATGGATGCCTCAAAAAGTGTACAAAGCAGAGCAACTGCTGAAATAAAAGCATAAATCATGAATAAGATGGTGTAGTGAAATACAAAGAAAAGAGAATTGGCAATCTGGGAATGATTGTGCAAAATCTACAATATGACGACCAATATGTACAGCAGTGTGTGAAGATGGCCAAAATGAAGGAACATCTGTAGGAAAAAATATCATATTTATCCTCCAATGGGCTGCTGTGACTTAATAATCACACAAGGAGCATAAAGCATAAAGCCAGAGCAATTATAACTTTTAACATACTGGAAAATGTGAAAAATCAGGCATCCACAATGATAGTCTTCAATCTAATTTCAATAAATAATAAAACTACTATAACAGTTTTGAATTTGGTCAGACACCTTAGCAAAATGAAATAAAATTATAGCCTTACCTTTAAATTTTCAGATGTAAACTCAAATGGAGTTTCAACATTGTTGCTCGGTGAGTCTCTGTGCTGTAGTGAAAAAAAGAATAGTGTACAAATCTAAAATGCAATAAGAAATTTTGAAATTCATCTTTGGAAAAGAATCTGTAAATCATGAAGCACTTCAAGTTTTCATTCACACCCTTTATGTGTACTACTGAAAGTCAAATGGAAAGAGATAAAGATACAGTTTTCACTTATTGATTGCTTTTCAATACTTCATCATTTGCAAGGTATAACATAACCCTACCAAAGACATTTCTGAAATCAACTACATACTAATCATCATCAGAAATGCCATCATGTAAGAGCAATTGTAATCATCTCTTCTTAGCTGACGAACACACATTACTATTACAAAATAATGAATCAATGTCTTCTAAACATAAACTATTAAAGGCCTATATAAATGAGACATACTGGATGAAGGTTTTGGACACGTAAGTTTCAGAACAATCAACTATGATTAAAAATCAAAGTAATTTCAAAGAAACTAAATAATAAAAAAAGACTCCCACCATACAAGGATTGAAACTTACCTTGTCTTATGGCAAGTGTTTCACAAACCATCATACAATGAAAAGCCATAGATCCAAGATAACCATGTTTAAAAACTGTGATCATAGTTTCGAATAATGAGGTGGATTTCTAATTATGAATAAAATTAATTTGCTCGATGTTTCTATCATCCTGTCAAATAATTTAGGTACCAACACATTGTAACATGCGTAACTTCTCTTAAACATGAGCCAAGATTATCCAGTTCATAAGGGAACAGTCCTAAAGTTTCAAACTTCAAGTTGAATTGCTTTAGATGCTGAGTAACTCACCACGAACAGGTTGTCACTGCAGACAGCAGCACTTCTGTGGATGCTCCGAACACTCTGCACCTGCAATGGTAATAAAAGTATAGTTGTAAATGTCTCCTAGCTCTGTGTTTTTCTATGACACATTGAAAGGCTCTTCATTCTAACAATTTTGGCAAGGCTTTGAAATTTTTTTCTCCATCAAATGCAAAGAATCCTCTTTTCAAACATCAGAAGAGATACTTGTATGAATGAATATGGCTAATCATAACCCTGAGTTTCCATGAAATATCAATAACTGCAACAACTTTTCCTCCATAAGGTTAGTTAGCCACAAATAAAGGGAAACAAGAGCAAAGGTGGGAAGTTACTCAGAGTAATTAGCAGAGTAAAAGTAATGCCTTAAAATAACCAAGCCATCAACCTTACTTATCTCCAAATCAGGGTTTAGAGGGTCCTCTCCCTAAACTATTCTAACCTTAATAATGCTCAAACTGTGGGACTGTCCCATGTAAGAATCTTTTCACAAATATGTCTCATGTAAGAATCTTTTCACAAATATCTGTAGGAGTCTCAGTGATATATCACCCTTATTTTCTACGAGAAACGTCTATGTATTGGGTAATAGTGATGAAAGGAAAGTACCAAACTGCATTCTACCTGCAGCATTCACTTAGACAAATGTCTGGTTTAGAGTTAATTGGCACTGTCTTCCCTTCAATACTTATCTTTAACAAAAAAAAAAAAAATAAAAAGCAATACCATCATAAAACCCTCATCCAACCAAGCACAACCAATCATTCTTTTAAGTGATCACTGACATTAAGTAATCACTGACAATCTAAGAAATAATCCAATCTCCTTTATCACATTACTGCATTGTAATAGCTGTGATGGGTTAATAAATAACCGAGTCTCACTTGATTATTAAACTATGTGCAATATAAAGCTACAATTTGACAACAAAGTAATTCTTAAGATGGGTTAATGAACTATCAATGTACCTATCTATCTAATTACTGTATGTAGAGAATAATAAGGATTTCGGCTTCCCTTAAAGGTTAAAACAGCGACAGTCTCGGATCTTTACTGTTTTCACCAAGTCATAACACACAGGGTTGTGCAAGCAGTCTACCGGCAGCTGATGTTATCCTTATTTACTCACAAAACCTATATATTTGCACCTGTAATACTTCAATGTAACATTATCTACACAAAATTACATACCGAAGTGGAGGAAAGTTTCCTGGCGAACGAGGATAACATGATTACACAATAAAGAGTCTCAGTATCGCTAACCAAAACACGGATCAGCTGTGATGGTGTTCCTGCTGCTGCCACCTGGCGGCCGCCCTCACAATTAAGCGTAGATATGACTACCAAGACAAGAATGGGTATAGCAAAGTCATTGAATTATCGTGAACATCTTCCTCGTGTTCAAGATTTTCCGAGTGATGGTTATACTTACGTGAACGGCATTAAGAACCCTCGCAGTCAATAGACATAAGTCCATATAACCAACCAGAAGGACTAAGGTCCAAAGTCATCGGGATTTTGACCCTCCCAAATCTACACGGAACCCAGGAAAATGTGTTATCCAAGGGAACCCTTGGTGGGTTTGCACATGTATTCAAGAAGTATAATTCAATCCCCCTTTTTTTTAATACCCTTGCTTTTGCCGACTATTACACTGATATATCACCTGGGGTTACTTTTTTTTTTTTTTACTTCGGAATGAGCAAATCCTCAATAATCAGCCTATTGTTGTCATACATGTGTGCAAGAAACACGATGATCCTCGATCAGTTTCTGACGGCCCCACGCCCACATACATTGTCTTAATATCGTACACCGATAATCATCTAAAGTATCTGAAGGGGATTCACGTGTTCGGGCTTATTCGTCTGGTGGCCATAATTTAACTTAGGTTTAATGACCAGGTCATCCGAAAAAAATCTAAATCCATGACTAATTTATTACCAAGACAGGAAAGATTAACCATCTATCTATAATTACGATCTGGCAATAGAATTTGTATGCTAAAAATATCAACGAACGTACAAATATATTAACTCTGGTACAAGATGTTAAGTGCTGAAGTGCCTAATTCTTTCTGAAATGCTGTAATGATTGAGAGTGGGCTACAGAAATACAGGTAACATAATATTACTGTATCAACAAGCCCAGGAAAGTGCAGGTCAGTGCAGCGGTAGGAAGCGAGCTCGGGTAGTAGTCTCGCGATGCTGAGGCAGGAGGGATGATGAATCTTACGGATCTAATTAACGACCGAGTACCAGTTTATGCTTCATGGTGCTGCTGCAGGAGGGAGGAGGCGTTGTTTAGGCCCTGTGGTTGTGCAGCAGAAAGGAGGATGCTGAGGTCCCATGGTTGTGATGGTAGTGACCAGGACGTGTTGTACAGATCCCGTATCTGTGCTGCGAGGAGGACATACCGTTGCAGCGGTCTTTTGGTTGTGCTACAGGTGTTGCAGGAGGGAGGTGGAGTTGCCGGAGTTTAGAGGTTGTGCTGCAGGGTGGAGGTGTTGCCGAGGAGGAGATGTAGCCGAGCTCCCGTTGTTTCGACTGTGGGTTCTGGAGAGAGAGAGAGAGAGAGAGAGAGAGAGAGAGAGAGAGAGAGAGAGAGAGAGAGAGAGAGAGAGAGAGAGAGAGAGAGAGACATTGGAGTCATTTGCCAAAAGAAGTTTGAACCCTTGTGTGGGCAGCCGACCTGCTCACTTCGCTCATTCCCAGTGGCTGACCTGCGACTTGTGGCTAGTTCCAGCCGAGGTATCAAACATGATGCATGTAGAAAGGTCGATGAAGTTATGTGTCACTGAGGTGCGAAATAATGTTGCGACTGGAAAGGTCTTTGTGGCGACACAAAGGCTTGCGCAAGGCACCAGCTAACGTGGCACCTGGCTGCGAGCAAGAGAGAGAATTTCTTGGAGTGATCCCAGCTGTGATGGACAGTGGGTACACACACCCTTGTGGTTACGCAAGGCAGACAGGTCATTGACGCTTCCCACAGTAAGACCTCTGACCACAGACTAGGTAAGTCTTAAGTCTTGGAACAACAAGAAGGGTACAGACGAGACACACGGGTAATGGTAATCACGTCTGTGGCTTAGGTGCGGACAATTGAGGCGATGCTGGGGATGTCTCTATAACAGGGTGTGAGATTCGTGACAATATGATGGAAAATGTTCTTCAAATGTAACGAGAACAAGCAGATGACACCAGGGGAAGGAACTCTTACGTGGACTGTCAACAAGAGTCAAGAAGGGTGGGCGTTCGGGTGACGCAGAGAATGCCAGGCTCTTGCGCAGCTCCACTGCGTACGTCATTAAGCAAGTCAAGGAGCTACGATGGCTTTTTCTTATCAGTATATTTTTACTAATTAGCTGTCAGACATCGGCAGATGCAAAAGATGAAAAAGAAGAAGTCTTGGACGTCTGCGATAAATTTACTACTGAAATGAAGAACAAATCAAAAGATAAGTGACTTGATTCCGCATCTGAGAAATGGATACAGAAAACGGGTAAAATCATAATGCTATACAGATATCTTGAAGGGCTACCACAGTTATTAGACCAATAGCTACTCCTGGTGTGGGAATAGGAAAAGAAGTGAGGCATGAGGGCCCTTTGACACTGCTGTGGTGCTGGTCGAGGAGGAGGAGGCGTTACTGAGGTCCGATGGTTGTATTTCACTAGGGAGGCGTTGCCGAACTCCTGTGGTGATACTATGTAGTGCACTGCTTATCTGGAATACGTAACAAAACCACTTGCCATCCTCTACACATCAGAGTGACTTTAACTTCAGCTCCAAATCTATCGTTCATAAGCCCAGATTTTGGCGCAGTAACTTATAGACAGATTTCATCTCCGATAAAGGAATCCATTCTTGTAACCACCCTGAGCAAGAGGGAGATGCCCATCCTTATGAACTCCAGAGAATTTCGTCGTAAAGAATGATGGCAAGTGTGTCTTCAATGGCGCTGCATTTTTTTTGGTGGTGCATTGTCTTCCCACGGCCAAGGCAGTGCTGTCCGGGCCACGATTTAGGGGCTGGCGCCTCCACGATAGAGACGCACGCAAGATGATAGCGGCGCTATATAAAGTGCAACAACCTCGCTTATTGTCAGTGTGGCTTAGATTGGACGTTGGTATCCATACATTATTTGAAAGCAAGGCGTGAACAGGATCTATAGAGGGTGAGTGCTTTTCTGGAATAACCACGCGTGTGGACTTATCGAGAGTTTTGAAAAACACAAGTTCCACGCAAGTGAGAAAAAAAACATTGGATCTACAGGAGACTCCGTGAAGATGAGGGCTGGACCCCGTACTTAGATTCTAGTGTTACTCCACGTAAACCCTAGTCAAACCGTCATGTATAGCATATCAGTGTACAGTCTTCCTCTATGATAGACCCACGGTCTGGGGGATATATTGTTCGTCTCTTCAGTCCAGACCCTTTAGTCGTGGGTTTCGAACTTTGCCTTCCTGTAAGCGTGTCAATAAGAGAATTGAAATTGAATTAATTGTGTTACGATCAACGATATGCAAACACAGGCGATAGTTTGTAGGTGTACAGATTGTCAGCAGATCCAACATCCACTCAGCTTATTTTGTTTATATATGAAAACGATAGTTCTTGTATTAGAAAAAGACTGCTTGAAGTACTATTATCAATCGAACATTACTTATGAAATCAATTCATTCCTGACAAATGTGATTCACGGTGCTTAGTGCCTACTTTTCCCTGAGGATGTGAAATACGCTGGGCTGGAAGATGGTGTGGACATAAGATAATTGTCCTTCTGATCTAAAGCCACTGATGAATTTGTTTTGTTTCATGTATATACACGTTTTGTTTATTTTTGTTCCTGTTTTTCCAGGGTAACGCAAGATATAAAGTGTAGCATAAGAATGTATTCTACACAAAATCAAGGTCTGTAGCGCTCAATGTTACTTTGCAGATGACCTTCCAAACCTTATTTCTCTTGAGGGCAATTTGTATAAAGTGCCTGAGGTTTGGAGAAGATTACGCTGCTCAGTAAAGAAGTGTTTCAACCCCTTTAACGCACTCTTGTTTCAACATAAGCTACCGCGGGATAAGTATAGGTTGATAAGGAGGCCTCAATGGCATCTTATCTCTCGTGTCGAGGTGGAGGCAGGTCCTGGGATCCACCATCTGTGCAAGAAGGCAATAGGTGCCTGGGAGATGACCAGGTGTGCAGTACGACCGGCGTATGACATGACTGAGCACATATGTTCGGGGAGGTAATGCAAATGCATAGAAGGAACCAAGAGGCAATGAAATACTTGTTGCGATACGTCAGAACCAGAGACTTAACAGCTTTAACAACCATATGGCTGTAATTGTTTAAGCAAAGCCTGGCACTGTCATGCAAAACTTTTGGACTAGATTGTAAGCTGCATATAAAAGTCTATCTCCAGGACGTAGGTTAGACACCTTGATTGGACGAAGTGGGCAAGACTCTTGTTCTTGTACCTCGTATGATTTTCATCTGATATTAAGGGAAGGCTATTTTTTTTTTAATATTTTTCTTTCAGTGTCAGGCTCCTCAACCGAAACGTGCAACTGTGATGGGAGGGGTTATGAAAGCAGGCATTTGAGCACAGAACTCCATGGCATCTGAGCAGTGGGTGGTAGCTTCTAGTACGGTGAATACCTCCTCAATAGTGTGAGTCTGTCCTCCGTGTCATCCGCATCCAGCCCTAACCTGCAGACCGTTCTACGAGCTGGAAGTCCTCTCGTGGACAACTTGTAAGTAATCTCAGAATAACTACAGTCACTTTACTGGAGTGTCACTTGATTGAACTACTAACGTATATAAGACGGGTATCATTCCATAGCGTCACCAGCAGGCATTTGATTGACGGCCAAAGAAAAATACCGGTTGACAGTGACGCCTCGTCATAAGCAAATTCATGTTGACGTAAAATAAGGAGAGTAGCTGGTAGATTGCAGGTTGTTTGTCATATTCTTGTGTGTCACGACTTCTTGTGTGCTTTGCAGAAGAAGGTTAAGAGGCTTATGTTGAATTTTCAGTGTTGCTTTTTGCAGTTTTCTTCTTTCGCTCTATTGCTCTGCATGCTCTGCTCCTTAAATGAATATCCACTTTTTACAGTAAAATCTTATGCCCAGAGAATTGGCTTTATGCTTGTACCTTGATACTGTTTGGTATAGTAATGATCATATACTCAAGATAGAGATATGGTTGACAATCATGTAAAACCTGCAGTGAACTGTGTTCACTATAAACTACATCCCAATTATCTCTGATATTGGCTTCACGTCCAGTCTCAACCCTCATGCGACCCCTCACGTCGTTTCAACCCTCATGTCATCCTTCACGTCCTGTCTCAATCCTCATGTAACTCTCACGTCTCACCTCACCTCATATGTCCTTTGTGAGCTCATATACAACCCTCGTAACCTGCCTAAACCCTTATGAACTCTTTCAACCTTCATGTGACCCCCTGACGCCCTCACTGTCCCCGCAGGTAAGACACCCTTGGGAAGGGATGCGGCGGGGGAAGCTGATGAGGTACGTGGTGCTGGTGCTGGCAGTGAACCTGTTGCTAGTGGTGGTGTTGCAGATGACAGCGGTCACCCGCCAGGTGTTCAGGGGGCTTCGTCTGGCGCCTTTTGCAGTCTCGGACAGTCAGGTGAGCCATTCAAGCTAGTGCATCGCAGACGTACATGAATACATACACGCTTACGTATATAGTCATATATACTTATAGATATTCCCTGGCTTACACTCCCAAGTCCATAGATCGGAGTAGTGGACTTATGAGGTCAAACTTCGGTCGTATGTGTCAGGAAGCACAATCCCCCATCCTTCACATTAGTCGTAAAATAGTTGCAGAACAATAAAGTAACAATTCATGATATAGGAACCAAATATATAAAACCTATTGCATGGCTTGCATGACTACGTCCCTTATCATCATTATAATGATCAGCCTCATCACCTGCCCAGAGGTATGGGCCAAGAAGACCTTACATTCACCAGATCTCTCGGTTTTAGGTGTTGAAACTGTTCTAGCACACAGGTCAGGAGCCTCATACATCCCTATCCAATGTTGGGCGTCGACAGACTTTTGATCCTGCTTAACGCAATTTGGGAAGCTCTACCCTAATCTAGGATCACACACACACACGCACACACGCACGGGGTGTGTTGGTGTAGTGGTTAACGTAGTTGACCATTATTCACGCACGGGCTTGACAAGCCCGGCCTCGAGTCCCGTATATACATATGTTCTCACAATACTACTCTCGCCTTCACAATTGTTTACTATGTAGTCATAATTTGAGAATGGGTATATTTCGTCATACTCTGTTAACATACTGATGTATATTACCCTGTTGCTGTTGTGATGGTGTGTTTCTGATGTATACATATAAACCTGTGGCGGGTTGATGACCAGGCTGTGGAGGAAGAGGAGGAAGACATTCTCAGCTATGAGGAATGTGGGGCTTGGTGGTCACAGGAGGAATACCTCAGTAACCTCGACCCTGGCCGTGGGGTCCTCGATGCCTCGCGCACCTTCAAGACCCACCCGTTCATCTCAGTGGGCGGACAGTGGACACGGCTCAGGAATACGTGGCAGGTATGTCTCTCGAGCCAGACCTCGGCCGACCGTCTCTATTGGGTGGGGAGGCAGGCCCGGACGTGGACCGGGCCTATGTCAGTGGCGGTCTTCGCTCCCGGCGCTGACTACACCGTGGCTCTGATCGTGATCAGGTTACTGCAAGGTTGCTTTGTCGGTGTGCGTGACAGAGTCTCCTTCCATATATCTTACCCGAGGGTCCTGCCGCCCAAACGCTTGCCCATCAACGAGGAAATGCTTTTCGAGTTCCAGTGTGATCACCTGGAGTACATCAACAAGGAACTGGTGAAGAAAATGCGTCCCGAGAAGCTGAAGAAGAAAATCAAGCATTCGCATTATCCAGAGAACCTTCTGAGGAACATAGCCCGGCAAGGCTGCGACAGCACTTTTGCCTTCGGGCCAGATATTGACATGGTCTCCATTCCGGGCATGGCGGGGGCGCTCAACAGCTTTCTTCGTCGGGAGGAGACACAGCAATGTGCCGAGTGTGCCTTCATCATCCCCACTTATGAGATAGACATCAGGAGTCCTAGCAACCCAATGAACAAATTAGAACTGATGTCTTTCCTGAAGAAGGGTCTGGCGAGGTCTTACCGCAAGGATGTCTTCACCTCCAGCCAGGACAACTCTGAGCTGGGACTCTGGGAGAGCGCAGGTATGACGAAAACGCTGCAGGTTCTGTACAACATCACTACCTGGATGGACGCCTGGGAACCCATCTACGTGGCCAAGGAAACCATCCCGCCTTACGATGAACGATTCAAAGGTTATGG
This sequence comes from Panulirus ornatus, assembly GCF_036320965.1. Lineage (NCBI taxonomy): Eukaryota > Metazoa > Arthropoda > Malacostraca > Decapoda > Palinuridae > Panulirus > Panulirus ornatus. The sequence goes on along the minus strand of NC_092288.1, from coordinate 12,818,357 downwards.
ATTTACGAGGAGCAGTCAGGTGAGCCCTCTGGTTGGAGGATCTATACTATAACCAGGCCTTCATTTGTTTTAGATTTTTCCTCATGTCCACAATTCTCTTGCTGCTGAAGTAATGATTCCTTAAGTTCCTCTGTACACTTTTGTCTTGCCTTACGTTCCTCCGTACACTTGCCTTACATCCCTCCGTACTCTTGCCATGCCTTACGTCCCTCTGTAAACTTGTCATGCTTTACGTCCCTCTGTACACTTGTCTTCCCTTACGTCCCTCCGTGCACTTTTCTTGCCTTACATCCCTCAGTACACTTGTCTTACCTGACGTCTCTCCGTACACTTGTCTTGCCCAACTTCCACGTGTTCCCTCTTGTTCTGGACCCACACCCTGCATCGAAGAACTCTCCCATGTGCACTTAGCCATAGCCTCTGAGAAATTCATAAGCAACCATCATCCCTACCCCATTTCTGGGAAACGGCTGAGGGGGAGAGGGGCAAAGAGACAGGTATAAATAGAGGTATATGAAAACATTTATGAATAGATATTGTCATAAAATCCTCAGCTCAAGTGGTGCTAGGTGGGTCAGCTAGGGATGCAAGTACCTGTTAGTGGCCACGAGCCGAACTTCATCTGTCTGAGCGATAAATGAATATCCCCGCAGGCACTGGAGATGAACATGGCGGGCTACAAGTGGCAGATGCTGAGCAATCTGTTTCTGACTCATCGAGGCCCCCAGGGCAAAAATAGCACAAGTCGGATGCAGCAGTTCAAGGCCAATTCATTACGATATGAGGTAAGGTTTCTGAAGGAGAGGCGCCGTGTTGTCGAAAACTTCCACAGTTTTAAAATTTTATTATTCTCCACACGAGCGTTAGAAGGTAGGGACGAAGTTCCTCCATATTCCAGGCCATGAAGGCAAGGTGTACCACACCACAATAAGGTGCTGAAGCATCGGAATGACCAAGAGTATTATGAGACCCCTGAGAGGGGTGATACGGTGCCATCGCACTGGAGGATCGTACCGTTGTGCTCAAGGTGGCATGTACCGTTGTGCTCAGGGGGACGTGTACTGTTGTGCTCAGGGGGACGTGTACTGTTGTGCTCAAGGGGTACGTGTATAACTAGAGAAATGAAAGTCCATACGAATAAAAGTGAGATTATAAAGTGCATTACCAGGCTAAGACAGGATGATCTGATTGTGTCTGAAACAGAAGGACGTGATGGAAGTGGAGTGCAACACTTTAAAGGTCGTCTTCATCCCTCCCAAGGGGATCATAACGGAACTGATCCACATATAACTTGTCCTCGTTATCATCATGGTGGATATTTTTCAAATGTTCAACTTCACTCTTCCTCCCGTTATCATTATCTGTGCACTGATATACAGATATCGAATATTTCCTTCTCATCCCACGCTTACAAACGTTCTCTTTACAGGTTTTCAAAAAGGAACTCCACGCAAGATATCAGATCAATGGAACTACTCTCAAAGTACGAAATGATAAACAAAGTGATGTCAGTCAGTAGACATCAAAAATATGAAACAGAATGCAGTGATGATGATGGATGGTTCACTATGAACTGCATAGATATAAGACGAGAATCGGACTAAGTTGGATCGGTCAAATAGCCGTAGGTGTAGGCGTTACCACTCCAATCTATCTGGCAGCATCTCATCCATTATCTACCACACACTGTTGCATGATTACAGACATTGTTAACTTAAGCTTTTATAGATAATCATAATGCATCACACTGTATCATTTTGTGATGTCACATTCTTTGTATTACATTATTAGAGGATTTTTTTCTAGCTTCTAATTAGTATTTGGGTTATCATCATGCACCCGAGGTTCGAATGTTGAATTTCAGGTGGAAAACCTCATTCCCATCCATAACAAATCATTAGTTAGAATCAAAGAAGATATGATAAGATAGCATAACTGGAAAATTTATTTGCATGATGTGCGTCAATGAGAATCACGTAAACACAAGAGTCTGGCGTAGAATACAGAAATAGAAAATGGTAAAACTTCATTACAGAAAACCTCCATAATTTAGATGTAACTATAATACTTTTAATATCCTCTCCAACACCACTCCACTAGATAGTGACCTGATGTGAAGGATCTATGTACCTTCTACCCCATGATGATAGATTATCTCTAGAATCCCTCTCGAATTATTTTGTCTACATTCAGGTACCCCATCGTCTAGTACTTGACAACCTTAGCGTGATACTATCGTCCATCACAGTGGAGACCACTCCACAGAACACTCATCTTTGGTTCACAACTAGGCCTTCTCATCCGCAACCCTAACTTAAACCTCAGTCACTCCACCGTCGGGTGACTGAGGGAGCACCTTATTAGCCATGTACTGCTACCTCGGAAGAGTCAAGAAACGCGCGCTTCAACTATGCATACTGTCAGGCCTATGGCCCTCCAACCATCGTCAGGTCTCCTGCACTGATTACTTCAGCATATGTACCAGTTGGCTCTCCTCTCTCCCTCCCCTCCTCTCTGGCAGGGGTTTCTTGGCTCCTACACTACAGTCATAGGACCTCGGCAACAGCTGTCTTGCAGGACAACCAGTGAACCTTGGTAATGTCATCTTCCTCAAGCAGCACATGCAAAACAATTGTGGGACCCCCAGTAACTCTTCTTTCCTTCTCGCAACACAGCCACAGGACCGCAGTAAAGTTTCTTTCCTTCCGCTGCACAAGAACGGGGCCTCAGCAACACAACTTCTGCAACAATCTCCCCGACTCCTCCTCCTGCCTTCCACTGCACAACGAAAGTCCCTCACCAACGCCTCCCTTCTGCAGAACAACTTCGAAACACGACAAACTTCTACGTTCCCGAGGCGTAACCACGGGAACATCGGAAACGCATTAACCCTCCTGTAGGAAAACGGAAATGCCTCCTCCCATGTAACGCGCCCTGCAGCAGCATCATTGTATCAGGCAATGACACACCTCTCCAGCAGCAGCACCACGAGACTCCTACCTCACCTCACCTCCCACTCTTGTACCAAGAGTAACAGCTTGACTCTTGGGCTGCACTTTCATGAGGTTGTTATAGCATTGTTGTGTTATCCCATGATTCTATATTCTCTCTCAGTATATATATATATATATATATATATATATATATATATATATATATATATATATATATATATATATATATATATATATATATTGCTTGTACATGTGTCATCTGTTTATCAAGATAATCTCATTCAATGTATTTTGTTATATATCAACTAACTTTAGTAATAATCTATTCTTATTCCCAGAAATGTTTTCTATGTTTATTTCTTTGCACCCTACACTTTCCCGTTCTACATTCGAACTAATGACGTAATGCGTGAATATATATATATATATATATATATATATATATATATATATATATATATATATATATATATATATATATATATATATATATATATATTCCGATGAGTCCACGGGGAAATGAAACACGGTAAGTTCCCAAGTGCACTTTCGTGTGATAATCACATCATCAGGGGAGATATAATAAAGAAATATAAGTCAATTGATATACAAAGAAGAGACGTCTCTTCGTTGTGTATCAACTAATGCTTGCTTCATCTATTTTGTCTCTAACTAAAATCCTAAACTTTTCCCTCTTCTTGGACGCCTGCCTTAGTGCAGTCCACTGAGGCTTCTAACTCTTTCAATTATCGCCCCATCGCTCACTTTTGGTCTTCAAAAACCCTAGACACACTTTCTCAGGCACTTATAATTCTTCCTGATCTTACAGATTATAAGTATCTTTGTATAGATTGATTTACCAGTAGAACTATATAACACTATATGTACTACCCTGTTGAGATAAGTAGAACTGTGAATCATCAAATGTACTACCCTGCTTAAGATAAGTAGAACTATGTAACACTATATACACTACCTTGTTTAAGATAAGTAGAACTATGTGACACTATGTTTAATACCTTGTTTAAGATAAATAGAACTATGTAACACTATCCTGGTCAAAAGAAACATGTCTATGGTTAAGAGTTTTCTATAAACAAATGTACAAGCAGAAATAACACCTTATGTACTGCTGTAAATCACTGAAAAAGTTATATGTACATAGACATGCATTTGTTATTCCCTTCGAGAGATTAAAAGGGTTAGAGTAATGGTAAGAATATATCATGTTGAATTATGTAGGTCAGGGGGGAGGGTTTACCTACGTCGCCCCTCCTTCGATTGATACTTTCTAATCAGCGTTGCAAATTCAGTAACCAACCCATATATCAATTGCACAGTATCACTGATAGCTATCAATGTTAAAGATGGATATTCTAATAATCTTTTTTCTTCCACTGAGTTCAGATAACTTGTCATTACAGCGTCGAAGAATATTTTTTGCCAATTATTTTGATGCATCCTAGACTACCAGATACTATACATGTGGCCAGCTACTATACATATCAATATGGTCAGCTATTATACATAGCAATATTCACCTCTCACTATTAGATTAATTTTCAGTTCTAATATGTTTTCAAAGGTAAACATTTTGCAATATAACTGAAAAACGAAACTACTTACAAACTTCCTAAGCAACACGAAATAGAAATCAGTTGAATGCACAAAAAGATAGCGTAAGTCTGAACATTAGAGATGGTTGATAGTCTCCAGTGACTCACAACTCTAAGATAAGATCAAAGGAAAGATGGAGACACCCAATGATTGTAGCTGCTAATCCTAATCTTTGGCTGCACTTCAACCAAAAGATTATATTAAGTCATATCAAATATAACCCCTAAATTGATAGTATATTTACCCTATTTCAAAATATATATCTGCATATTTTAATTATGACACTTAAAGATTTTTTCAAAATGCTTTGAATTACACGAATAACCGAAAAAATAATTATATTTCTCAGTCAGTTGTAAGTTTGGTTATGGGTTGTGATGCACCCTCGGTCTGTTTGTTTACAAGAGCGTCAGCTGGTGAGCCCCAGCCCCAACCATCAAGATGTCACAAGTTAGCATGTAATATACAAGGAAACAAGTGTGAGGGAGCCTCCACCATGGTGAGCAATGTAAATTTTTACATATCTTACAAACGAAAGAGGACTTAGGGAGGATGGAGGGATTCCTAGGAATGAAACTATAGAAGGGGGATTAGTATGCATCTTGAAGTAAGTTATCACGGCCGTCAGTTATCTTTTGTTGATAATTTACATTGTTCGATGTATGGTTTAGGAGCTGTGCAAGGATAACATGGATTTGGGGGATAAAAACTGTGTCATTGGATTCGTTACACTTGTGTAAGGAATGTCGTGGGTGATCGAATTTACCAGTTGCACTACACTTCGAGATCAGCTTTGGATATTGGGTAATTCTATCTTGCAGTAGTATAGTGTTTCGAAAATAGAGTAAAAACATATGGAACATAATATGGAACCATAGCATCTGGCTGTGTTTATTTGTGCCTGAAGGTAAAAAAAGAAAGTGTGATATTCCTAGTTCAATAATCAGGCGAGATCAAATAATGCCAGTGGTATACGCAACTTGCTATTCTTAGATCTAGATTTAATCTAGTATATTAACGTGGTTTGTTTTGTGTTTTGGTAGGATGTATGATATAGTATTCATGCGAAGCTGTCATTTTTCTATTCAGACAGTCATACAGGATAAGAGGACGGTAATTTTGTAGATTACGTATACCACTCATGTAGATGATAAACATAAATGCAATTTTCAGGAGTGGAGAGTTACTATGTGTAGAGGCGATATTAGTTGAGGGATTTTGGTTTAGCACCTGTAACACTGTCACTTTTAAGATTCTTAATGTGGACAGGTTTTGAAGTAGAGGGAAGTTGTGGGGTAAGAAAGTTCAAAATCAACAGTTGACATTTTAAGTTATGCATTCATAATACCGTCATTGCAAATAGTAAATGAACAGGAGGGATGCCCATGGTGTTTATTCCCATTATATTGCAGATCGGTTTTGATATATGCTCAGTCTTCCTAGTATATGTAAGCAGTTGTAACTTATATATGATTCTTGTGATATTTCTTGATTTATCTTAATTTGTTACTGGTTTCTCATTCTCCTGTCACTGTATTAGATGTTCTGACTGGCTGAACTTAACTCACCAGAAATGTTCACAGTACATTGTAAATTATATGAAACATAGTAGCTGTTTCATGTTTTTCATTTGAAACAATTGTAGAACTATTCATAATTTGATTTCATTAAATACAATGTCAAAACAAGTATTATCAGTTATATTTTTGTGTTATTCCAGAATTCCTTTGACAGTGTGTTTAACCATCGGAAGTACCGCAACTTCTTCATCTCTGTTTTAGTTGTCCTTGTGGTTGCCATCACATTTTTAGGATGCATACAGGTGAGACTAGCTCTTGCAGTGAATGTTGAATGTGTCATATATTAAAGGAATGCTAAATGGAAATATCTGGGGATACAGTACTGTTGAATGAGTGATGAATTAAGCGTTCAAAAAATTAATGGTGGACAGTAAATTGCTGAGGTATGACATAAGTAGTAAAAGAAAAGAGGAATTATACATGATTAATAAAAAGAAAAGAGATATGCAGTTGTGGAGAAGGCTGCTGGAAGGAAGAATGCAGCCTTCTATAATCGTATGATACAAAAAAGGGGTTTGGGAATAGAAGGTATGATATAAGAGAACCAGTGCTAGGGATTTGTTGAGAAGAGCATAATGTAATAGTTTTAAGAGCTGATAGAGCGAAGAGTAAAGAAAATTCTTCAGGATATTGTGTGGAATTTGTACGAATTGAATTTGTATTTGAGTGGGATAGTAGTTTAGAGGGAAGCTTAATACATGATGGAAGTTTTATTTGCAGATTTAGATGTGTGCTTAAACATAAATGTATGAGAGTCATGATAATTTGGAATTATTGCTGGAGTTAGTAGGTTGACGTAACACTATGTTGATGAAGAAAATGATCTGTATTTCAAATTGAATTGATTTTGTCTTTACTGTATTTGTATGTAAAATGTATTGGTATTATTAGAATGACAAAGGTTGAAATTTTAAAGGGTTGTGATTTTTCAATAAGGTTTTAAAGAGTTTAATATTTCAGTGAAATTTGATTATAACAGCATTTACATTATGTGGCTGTAGTATTAACAAACTTGTCCTTGGTTGTATCTTCAGCTGTTGGGCATAGGATTAACTCCTGGAAACCAGGATGCTCGCTTAAGCTTGGAAGCTTCAAGCCATTGGCAGGAGCTTGTAGTAGGTGATGATGGCACTCCTCAGCCAATAGAAACTAGGAGTGACTGCAATTACTTTACTTGCTTCAATGTGTATCGTTGTGGCCGCAGTGGGAACCAGCGTATATCTGTGTAAGTTTCTTTTGATATTTTTATGTTTACAGTACGTTAATTTCTTCTCAATGCTCATAGATGGTAACTTGACCTGGTTTTATTTAGAATGCGTTTCTCGTATAAGTAATTTTAGTTTTCGTGAGTGTGATTGTTTTCTTTGAATAGTTAGATTAGTTAATTTTCATGATTATTAGCATCAGATATGCTATTTTTAGGTATTAGAAGTTTTCTTCATCTTGACATTGATAACTTCACACAATGGAAATTATGTTTTTCAGTTTGTTGCTTTGTGTTTATTAGAATTCATTGTAGTTTTTAGTCTGTTACACTAGTTATAAAAAATGATTTTTTTACAATATGGAACTTCCAGGTATACTGAAGCATAGAAGATAAATCATACCACATGAATATACTGTTGTAAATCACAGACTCTCTTCGATGTGTAGAATTAATCTTCAACTTCTCAAGTGTTGGAGCATTTCCTTGCAGTTGATTGTTTTGTTATCGATAACATGAAAGCCATTTTTTGTGTCATGTATTTATTTGAATATTGGAAACATTTAAAGATTAATCAGGTATGTTTTTTTCTGGTTAGATGCATGATTCCTTTGTTGTACTACCTGAAGTGAAATTCAAGTGACAGGAACGTACTATGTAGAATGTCAATTCATCAATGTCTTTATCACCAGATATGTGTATCCCATGACTCGTTACGTGGATGAGGATCATGTGGCCATAAAGCCTATGTCTCGTGAATTCTATGAGATCATTGACACTGTTCTCAACTCAGAATACTACACTCCTAGTCCTGAAGATGCTTGTATTCTCATTCCCCCAATAGACACTCTGAATGAAAACAACCTAAGAAAGGATAAGATAGCTCAGGCACTGGCCATGCTTCCACAGTAAGTTTATTGTTTTTGATTTGCTGAAAGTAATTAGTAATGCAAAGGCTTTTGTTAGGTATTATTATAAAAGCATCTTAGTAGCACTTGGATGAAATATATATCACCACTCAACCATTTCTCGTTTATGGTGTCATAAGCATTGGCTTTGGTTTTGATCATAAAAAGGCTCTATTTATGGACATAAATGTTCAATCAAGATTTAGACAGATGGGAAAAATAAAGTGTTTATTCTTCAAGAGCTCATTGGCTCGTCTCTATAAGGAAGACACCATTAAAGTTAGGGAAATGTAAGAAGGTTATGAGTTTTGCAATCCAGCCATTGAGGAAAAGAAGCAGACTTTGAATAGCTGATCCTTAAGTTGCATATGCTCAAATGTTGTCTTTGTGATGCAGTGCTGTAATGCATGCTGTTTGACCAAGCCAGAGGAGGAAGCATACAAACAGCCAATTCTTTAACAAGGCAAAATAGATATATGAAAAATGGAGAGAGAGAAGCAACATTGCATTAAAGAGGAAGAAGTTCAAGTTGTATAGTGGAAGAGGAAAGTTGATAAGAGGAATGGTCTTTCACTGAATACATGTAACAGGTTTCTATTTTTAATTGATTGTGAGTTGTAGTATCATCAGTTAATGACAAAATTAATCTTATTGAATGTAGGGTCATACAAGTATAGTTGATTTGAAGATGTCTTTTCTGTAAAATATGTATAAGATTATATATCTTCAGCATTTACCTTTTCAGATTGCCATATTTTATACTAAAAAAGTATTTCTGTATTTTAATGGGGCTTGTTCCTGGGGTCAGGAGAAGAGGAGAGGACAGGACAAGGAGATTTAAAGGATGGGAGTAGGAGTAAAAATAAGGAGGGGATTTCATGCTAAGAATGATGCAGAGTAAGAAAAGGAGAACGGGGAGTAGCAAAAGGGTAAGAAGACAAGAGAGAAGGAGGAGGAGGAGAAGGAGATGAAGAAGGGGGAAGAAGGAAGAGGATAATGGGGGAGGTAGTGAGGGAAAGGGAGGAAATGATAAGGAAGAACAGCTGCTGCTAGGTCAGCTACTTTGATTTACTGTATGCACTTCCTTGGTCTTATTGAAACTAGCACTATTATAGACATGCAGTTACCAACACACTCATCATATAAGATACTGAAATTGAAAATAGTCATTCCTTCAAGAGCCTGTTCAACCCTTTCACAGAAATTTTAGCCAAAATCTGTTTGCTACAAATGAAGGATATAAAAGTTTGTGGTCGTGACTATTTGTTTTGGTCGTTGTAAGCTGTGCTTGGTTGGCCTTCTGTAGGTAACTTTAGGATAGAGGGAATCTCAGTATTGAATTATTGTCTTCATGCTCAGATAGGTGACTCAGGAATCCTGAAGTTTCTTGGGACATTTTATTAAGGGCACAATAAATTTTTTTGTCAAAACATAATCACTTGCTTTCATTCTCATTTAATGTTTATAACTCATACATGTTTGCTTAGAAGTTCTAGCATGTGGTCCTAATGGAGATCTCTGCTGTAATTCTATAGCTGGTCTGAGGGAGAAAACCATCTGCTGTTCAACATGTTGCCAGGAACTCCTCCTCAATTTGATACAACACTGAACTTAGCACGTGGTAAGGCACTCGTTGCTGGTGGGGGCTTCTCATCACTGACGTATCGCCGAGGATATGACATATCTCTTCCTGTGTACAATCCAGCTCATCAAGATTCCCTTGTAGGAAGGAAACCAGTGTAAGTCAGTGATTCACCTGTCATAGTTATGGAACTAGAATAGTGCTAATTATTTAATGTTTTTTTAGTATCTAACTGTCTCATACAGGCTTTTACCATTCATGTAATAGGACATTTATTTATCAGGAAAGTTTAACATTGATTAAACTTTAGTGCTTGAATTTTATTACATGAATGAAAAAGAAAAATGCTGGCTTAGATTTATAGATGTTCCTTAAGGGTATAACATAATTGTTATCCATAATATCCTTAGTATGCAGAGCACTCCTAATTCTCACTCCATGTCACTAAGTGATACATGCATTAAGATCTTTTCTTTAACTTCTGGCAAAGCCAGTTTCTCGTTTTGCTGAAAGATTTGTGTAAACTAAACCCATGATCTGTAGGCTGTCAATGGCCAGTCATTGGAAGGCAGTATGGCCCACTCTTAAAAAGTTTGAGATACCTTTTAGAGGATGTTCATGTTGCCATACTCTCAGATATGTCATAGGTATGTGTCTGTATTGTTCATAGTTTGTCCAAGTAGAAGTTTTTTACTTCAGAGCACATTTGTTCATTATTTTTCTCTCCAAAGTCTTTAAATGACATTGATTATTAGGATCATCTTGAAAACTGTCTCTTACCTCCCCTCTATTGTATATATTAGTCACTGGTGTATTGAAGTATCATTAGAACTAATGAAATTATGTGTAAATGAATCTGCAATAGATGTAACAACCACTTCAGTTGTTTGTTATAATATGTGCATATATACTGTTGAACTCTGTCTTACTACCTATGTCTCTGCTGCCCATTTCTTTTGGGAATGCCTTTAAGGGAGTGGCTACAGTGAAAGAGTCTCCATAACTGGTGAACTTCATTATTACTCCTTATCCTTTTAGTGCCTCATCTTTAACAGGCCACTGACAGAGGGTATCTCTAGTGCAGTGTTTCCTGCTGTCTACTCCTATCTAATGTTCCAGCCTACTACTCCTACTTAATGCTCATGCCTAAATGTTCCTGCCTTCTACTTCTCTCTACTGCTCTTATCTAATGGTCCTACCTACTACTTCTGTCTATTGCTCATATTATATTGCCAAAAGGTAGGGCTAGTACATAGCACTCACTGCAGGAAAATCTAGATATTATGGAAAATGAGTTGTGTGAGTTCAGTATCATGATGTGCTTATGTTACAGAGACTCCCGCCGATGGCTGGTAGTGTCATCACAGATCAATATACACCGTGACTACCGTGAGGACCTAGAGGCCCAGCTGCTGGATAAAAGGACTCAGCATGATGATCTTCTCATCTTGGACAAATGTCTCCCTTTCACTAACCTCACAGTCAGATGCCATGGTTCACAGGTGTTCCCTTACCCCCAGGTTTTAAGGGTAAGAACATCACTCTTTACAAAGGTTATTTAATTTTGTAGTTTGTAAAGCCTCCCTGCAAAGTAAAACTGGCAAAAATTGCCTGCAAATAGTTACACTGTGAGTATGAAGTCCCATTCAACAAAGCTGTATTTTTGTCAGTGATGAAAGGGAGGATAGTCTTGTTGAGAAGTGTGTTATTTCAAAGGAATCTATCATTTCCTTGCTTCTGCCTGGAGTACAGCCTCAAAGCTGTAGGAGCCCCACAAGATTGTAAATTGATATGAATAATTACATACATAGCAAAGAAATTAGAAAGCAGTGATAAATAAGAATTTTTGATGTGATATTAAGATGAAAGATTGAAACCTAGGTTGCTAGAGAAAGGGTAAATAAAAATGCAAGTAAAGTAATCTGAGTGATTAAAATGCGATGGTGAGTATGTGCATGAATAGCTAGAAGTGTTAGATATAATGTGACACTCTTTATTAACATAAGAGGAGTCATGTGGTAAAGTTATCTGTCATGAAGAATGAGTTGAGCTGAGGTTTTCTGTTGGGCTGTTTATAAGTTAAAAGATATTTTGGACATTTTGATTATGCACTGCATCTCCTTCTGTCAGAGTCTAGGTTTGGGGCGGCTTATTTTAAGTGAGTACCTAGTAAAACCCCATTTCAACATGAGTTTCTTCCAACATGATTTATTAATCTAATATCCATGTACGAACTGTTTGGTTGTCCTCTTGGCCTTCATGCAGGATTAGTAATTTCTGAAACTACCTAAGAACAAGATCAGCTTTTGTGAATTGAGTTTCAGATGTGGAACAATACTGTTTGAAAAGTATAAGATGTCTTGAACATCTATAAACATTGACCAATAAGGACAGCTTTAGAGCTATATGATGGGTAATACATAGTACTAAGATGATTGCATGAGGAAAGTGTCAAAGGGATTAGGATCTTTCGTCACATCTTACCACAGGGTCCTGGTGGTTTTGCCCCATAATTAACATCAGGTAATAGTAGTTGCCCAAGAGTTACCATAATTTAAGTGTCCAATCCCCTCAGCAGAGTGTTGAGTGCTGTTCATAATCATACAGTGCTAATCCCTTCATATATTTTAAGAGTTCAGTTTATCTAAGGGATCCTTTTGGTTGTTCTGCATGTTAATTAGGAACTACTGGTTTGGCAGTTGAGTACATGTATTTGTTTTGTATATTAGGGAATGTATGTTCAGAACTTAAGGGGGCTCATATAATGTGCTTTTTCTAAGCTTTGGAAATTGCTGGCCTTCATGTATGGTATGGCTGGTAAGATGGGTAAAGTCACATTTAGTTATGTTAGATATCCTTAGGGGTAGGGGAGAAATGATATTGTTCATGTATCTCCTGTGTGTCATAGAAGGCAACTAAGAGGGACAGGAGTAGGGGGCTAGAAATCCTCCCCTCCAGTATTACTTTTCAAAAGAGGGAATGTAGGAAAGAGGCAAATGAGGATCTTTTTCCTCTAAGGCTTAGTCATCTTTTCTAGTTGCTACCTTGCTCAAATGGAAAATGGCAAACCTTTATGAAAGACATAAAGGAAAGATATGGAAAGAGTGTGATTTACAAGATGTTTTACTTATCAATTGGTTGAGTATAATTTGAAATCGTGTAATCAGCTGTTTGCTGTGTAATCTAATGACAGCATATTGTCCATGAAACTATGTGACTATTACTCTAGAATGAGACTATTTAGCTTCTTGCTGGTCTTTTATTAACTGTTTTCCTGGTACTTATTGCCATGATGAATTTTATTCATAAAAGGACTGAGGACCTGCTAGTTTTTAAAAGGACTTGGATGCTTTATTCATTTATTTTGCATTGTCCTGTACTTAGTTTATCGCATTTGCATGGAGTGATAAATACATAGATACATAACCAGCATGTAGTTTTTGATATCTCCTGCTGAGTCCTCTGTATCTGAACAAGTATATACAAGAGGAAAAGTTTAAGTAAAACAACATGAGAAGGCAAGTCAATGAGATAAGTAAGGAATGGGAAAGAACATTCATGAAGGATTTTGAGGACATGGACATTGTGTAGTAGCTTAGGGGTTGAGACTTTGTTGTAGTGCAACCAAAGAAAAGTACCATCTTTAGGAAAAAAGAAAATCTCTTTACCTTTTTTTGTCTTTTTTTGGTAATTGAATGTAATGGGCATTATATTTCTGTGTGTTGTATGAAGTTACTGATGAATTATTTGATTTTTTCAGGATGCCAAGTTTTGTTTGGTTGTTCGTGGAGGTCGTCTTGGGCAAAGTGCATTATATGATGCTATGCGTGCTGGATGTGTACCTGTCATTGTAGCTGATGGATATGTTTTACCATTTTCTGAGGTAAATAAACTTAACAGTCTTATTTACAGGCCACATTTTGTGTTCACCCTTGAAATCAGTTACACAATTTTCAGTCGTAGTGCATAATTCAGAAGTTATTTGTACCTCCTTTCATCTTACTATTTTGAATATTGATGTATTAGTAATGTCATAGAAATGTGAATATAGATGTTTCTCATTTATTACGCCCATGAAGTATTTTTTACTTTACATTTGACATTATTTTTTGCATATGTATTACTTTTATGTACAGGAGTCAAATCCTGTCCTAGTACATTATATCCAAAGGAAATATTTGAATGTGTTATCCTTTATGTTAGGTTATAGACTGGCAAGAGGCTGCAGTGCAAGTGTATGAGGAGGACTTACCAACTGTTATGCAGTTACTCAAGAAGGATGTATCCCAGGAAAGACTTATCCACATGCAGAAACAAGTTTGTAATATATCTGATTCGCCTCTGTTGAGCTCACTTTAAATGATGCTGCACTTGCCTAGTTTTTTGTGCATGCCAATAGACCATAAAGATTAGTGCTTAAGATTTGTATTAAAAAAGACTGTAATGGACCCATAAGATGTTGTCAGGCCACCTGATGGAGTTGTCATAGGGGGAAATGCTTTTGAATCCCAACTGAATTTCTGAGTTGATTAGTGGCCCATAAATGCTATGGTTAATATTTTCTTCCAGATGGAACATGTTGATATTGTTTTAGCTGGGGCACATAGAAAGTTGCATCTAGAGTATGAGGTAATCATGTTAGGTACTTGGATTATGTGGATTCATACCTGAGGAATATACATATGCATTTATTTTGATATATAGAGGAGCCTTGCCATACTGTGGCTATGTTGAAGTCATTGTATTAAACCTGAATTTGCATCAAAAGATGCTTTTTTTTTTTGTACATATATGTTGACACTGTTTCTTGTATCTTTTATTCTGCCTTTTAAGTGCAAGAACTCTATGGATGTTGCAGTGTCTTAGAGTTAACTTTTTCAGTTTCACTCTCATAGCTATGTTTTTGGTATTAGTCCTTTCCCAAGCATCATAGTGTTTGCTTTTGTGCCACATACCTGATAATCCTGTGCAACCCTGCTTTCCTACTCCTTGGCCCTTACACATCATCATGTCTTACACTTCTGCAAGAAATAAAGAATGTGTTGGAGGTTGTACATCATGCAATAATGCAATAAGTATTGTGACTTTATAATGTATATATGTGTATGTCTGTGTGTGTATATATATGTATACGTTGAGATGTATAGGTATGTATATGTGCCTGTGTGGATGTGTATGTACATACATGTGTATGTGGTTGGGTTGGGCCATTCTTTCATCTGTTTCCTTGCGCTACCTCGCTAATGCGGGAGACAGCGACAAAGCAAAATAAATAAATAAATAAATATAATGTTAAGCTTTGAATTTAAGGTCACAGCCAATTATTGTTTAGATATTTAGATATTTAACAATGAGATGATGAAGACATAGGTTTGATTACTGTGGTTGCATATTTTGATTTTATATGTTTAGTGTCTTCACCTTGCAGTACATACATAGTATTTGTGTGCTAAAACATCACACTCAGAAGAGGTAGAATCATACCATATGTAGGCATGACTTTTAAGGAACAAGGGTCATGGATAGCATGTGATGACTTATCACAGAGTGGCAAGCTACTGCACCATGAACCTAGTAATCCCTTGTCATCTTCCCCTAGTGTGTTGTGTATGTATGGTGTGCATGGAGAACCTCTGAATGTTGTTAGGAGCTTTTGTAAGGGAAGTAGTGCATATATGAAAGTAAGTGGTAGTATGAGTGAGTGGTTTGAGATAAATGTGGGTGTTCAAATTGTTTCACTATATTTTTGTCAAAAAGCTCCTTTTTATGTTTTTATTCGAGAAATAAGTTTGATGTGCTTACACCTGTATGATAGAAAGTTTCGTACAAATAGATATTTATTTATCCCTGTCAGTAAGGAGTATCAACCTATCTCATAAGAATTTAGCATTGATTAAGTTGTGTGTATTGAAATGAAAATTTCTTTTCAAGTTTACTGAAGTGTTTAGTATCATCTTCTCTGGCACAGTAAGTTTTTTCTGTGGCCTGAAATGGTAAAGTTACTATCTCTAAACTTATCATAGTGACTGGATTCTAGACAACCTAGGAGCTCTAGGGATTTTACATGGATATCAGGGTGTATGAGCATGAATACTTGCAGCATCCCAGCATGTGTAGTAATGACAGATGTTATTTTACTTATTTTTTCACTTGCAGGTCCTTTGGCTCTATGAAAAGTATTTTGCGACGATGAAAGACATCACTCTCACAACCTTGAAGATCCTAAACGACCGAGTATTCCCAGCACATGCACAGTCCCTGCAGCAGTGGAACACAAGGATTGTACCTTCAGCTGTTAATAATCCTCTTTTCCTCCCCCTCACAGCTCCTGCAAATGAAGGTTTCACTGCTGTTATTCTCACTTATGATCGTTTGGAGTCCCTGTTTCAGGTATTCATTTGATGTACTGTTATGGACTATAAAAGTTTAACTGTCATTTGATGATCATGTTAATTCAGGATTTCCTGTTTAGGCATTGTGACATTACAGGAAAGAATTGATGTGCTCTATTTGACATTTACAATTGAAACTTTAGTCGTAAATACAGTAGATGATTAAGGACGTGAGGCTGAGATGTCCAGTGTGCTCAAGTGGAACAAGGTCTTGCATGCTAATATAAGCTTATCTTACTTTTTCATTTTGTTTTGAATATTGGTTAGTGAGATTAAAGCCTCCATTTACATTTTCATATTCAGAGATATTTTCTTTCAAACTATTCGCCATTTCCCGCATTAGCGAGGTAGCGTTAAGAACAGAGGACTGGGCCTTTGAGGGAATACCCTCACCTGGCCCAATTCTCCGTTCCTTCTTTTGGAAAACCAAAAAAAAAAAAAAAAAAGATATAAAAACTTAAATAAATTCAATAAAATCTTTTTCCACTAGTATCTTTAAAAGAAACTCTTCTAACTATAATTAGTTTACTCACTGTGTCTTGTCTATCTCATGTGTTGTAATCTTTTATTTCTCCTTGCACCATTAATTGTATGATATATAATTGTATATTTGAAGGTAAAGTAGATATCAAAAGTGATGAACCAGAAGGTGCAGAGAATGAAGGGTTAGACTCATCACGTCAGTATCATGGAGGGTGAATATTTAGTCTTAGCTAGCTACTTAGAAAGAGAATGAAGCACACAGTATTAAGGTGATAGCTGAATGCTGATGACCTTTGACCCAGAGTTGTAGATTCCAAAGGTCCATGATATCATAAGGAGGATGGCTTTGTCACCTATCCACTGCAGGCACAATATTGATATTGCCAACATATGCAAGGATGAGATAGGGTCCTCAGAGTTGAAGAATTTCCTCTCCATTTTCTTAGGTGGATAATGACACACACATTAGAGAAAACCTAGAATTATTTGATTTTTCTTTGTAGGTGATCCAGACAATGGTGCAGGTCCCCTCACTCTCAAAGGTGCTTGTTGTATGGAATAATCAGAAGAAAGCTCCTCCTCAAGGTTAGTATATGAAAGTTAAAGCTCATTTTTGATGAATGAAGGAGCTGTTTTGAAAACATGGATGCCACATGTGTCTTGTTTGTAATACCCAGGATGGTTGGAATTATGTTGAGCAGGAATGGTTGATCATTTAGCATGATGGGAGGGGCTGAGAGGGATATGATGGATGTTTTTAGAGAGTGATTCAGCATACATGATACAGTGTTGAATGTTTGTTGATGCTTGGGTAGTGTCAGGGTGCTGAGATGTGATTATGAGGTCATTATCTCATGAGAGGTGATGGGAGATTATGTAGGAAGAGACTTAGTATAGATTGATGGAGAAAGAACTGCTCCCTGGAGTACTCCATTGCAAAGCTAGAGAGTTTTGGAGGTAAAGCCTATGTGAATGACTAGTTTGTTGGCGAGTGTTGAAACTGGTCAACTACTTTTTGTCTTGATTGTGAAGTGTGGTGTAAAGTATCTTTTTCGTGAGGATGTGTTGGGAGATAGTGTAGAATGCTTTGCTGATATCTGTTGCTACTATTACTGTGTAGGAAGTGGGTTGCGGTTGGCTGAAGCCATCCAGGGTAAACAGTAGCTTATTAGGAACTATCAGCTGACTGTTCTCCATTTATCTGATTTTGTATCTCCCCTAACAATGTGATCATTACATGAAAGTGCACTTGGGAAATCATGTTTCATTTTCTTTGTAGTTACATGCACATGTGTATTTATGTATATGTATATGAGAAGGGTGACCTGATCACTACATTTAAGTTTTTAAATCATATTGATGACATAGGCAGTGAGCAGTTCTTTGAAAGATGTAGATACAGAACAGTCAGGGGACTTAACATGAAATTAATCAAGAAGCTTGTTAAAATACTTGTAAAGAGGTACTTTTATGGTATAAAAGTGTCGAGTGGTATAAAAGTGTCGAGTGATTCAAGTAGAATGAATGAGGAAATTGTAGTTAAGGACAGCATACTGAAGGTTAAAATGTATGATAGTACAGAAAGTTCATGCAATGGTGCCTTATAATTGTAAAATTCCTTCCCTGTGCTGTACTAAAAGGTGATTACCCATATGCTTCTAAGTTGTATGATTGTAGGGAAAGTTCTTGAGATGAAGTCCATCTGTTGTAAAAATAAGTAATTTTACACATGCTCATCCCTGTTGTAAATTCATCATCTATGATTGATGCCTTGCCATAAAGAAATATCATCAAGATTAGAATTTGTTTGTTGGTAAGGGGATTATTTTTAGGCAGTGATTTGAAATTTTTATCCCAGCATATCTAGTTAAGGAGCTTTCCTGTTCATATATATTGAAATGAATATCTGTTTTGTACTTGATCATCATATTTTATTTGATACATTTGATATAGGGTATGTTTTTTAATGATTAATGTCTTCATACCTTATCACAGTAGCAAATACTTTTTATATATTTTCTCTTTCCCCTTGCAGCATCAATGTGGCCCAAAATAAATGTACCACTTAAAGTGGTTCAAACAAGAGAAAATAAACTCAGTAATCGCTTCTATCCCTATGAAGAGATTGAGACTGAATGCATTCTTGCCATAGATGATGACATAAACATGATGACAGCTGATGAATTAGAATTTGGATATCAGGTAGTGTTTGATATATTATTTTCCTTCTGTTTATGACATTAGTTCTTTCTCCAACTCTTTTCAGTCTCTTCCTATATGAACTTCTGCTACCTCCTGCAGACCACAATATGAAGGTCTTCACACATGCAGATGACCTTACAATCACATCACAGAACCCTGAATTCACAGGAGCAACAACGAACATGAAACTCTACATTACACAGTTGGAAGAATGGCTTACCTTGAACAGGATGTCCATATGTCCATGAAAGTCTTCAGTCACCCTTTTGACCCCAAATAGACACAAATCCAACTTACATCCTCCTGTTACCGTAGAGGGCCAATTGCTTCTACTCAACAAAGCCCTAACAATTCTGGGCATGACACATGACATTTGCTTCCCACACCACAAACGTCAGCACCAAAGCAAAAGGTGAATTAGATGGCCTTAGAACATTAACTGGTATCAGATTTGAGCAAGATAAAAAATCCCTTAGTATTCTCTGTAAGCAGTTCAGCTGCTTCACCATAAACTACACCTCACCTTCATGTTCATCACCCTTTTTCAAGAGCAGACCTAACAAAGCTGAACACAAAACAGAACACTCAAAGAAATCACTGGCTGCATGGCAACTACAAACACTCTGTGTATACACACCAAAATGAAAATCCTCCCAATAGAATCCCACTGTCAATATGCTTGGCTCTCAGTTCTTTGCAGGTGTACTAAACCTTTCTCATCCAAACCACTCTTCATAACTGACAACTATTAGTAACCTATACAGGATGTTCCTAGAAATTTCACCTTATATTCACACAAAAATATGAATAAATTCCTAGGAGATTTGCAGTACAATACAGGTACATCATTAGTTAAAATATTTAGATAAGAGATACAGCTTACAAAAAGTTAGTATTGACCTCAAGCTAAAACGCAATATAGTAAGTATGGGCATGTTGTGTTGATTCTGATCTTCCATCTGGAAACTTTTCACTACGTTCTCTATAATTTCACCCTGGGCACAAGGGGAATTACCTTGCACCAAATGGAGGCACATTGCTCATATGTGCAAGCCAAGAGCTCTGGCAGTATTAACACAACATTGATCACCATTAAAGTCCTTCAGTATGTTTAACTTTATCTGTAAGCAGATACTTTTCCTATTCTTCTTTCCACAAACACAAGACTCATATGGGTAGTTTCTGATCATAACTAAGGGATTTTGAGTAGTTTTACTGAACCTTTTAATTTTGTATGTGTCTGCATTGTTCATTTTTCATGAACACCACCAAAATGAATCATCAGATTATGAAGCACCTGATTGTGGATATAGTTTTACTGTTCTCAGTCATTAGAATTTTTTTAAGGTCCCCTTCCTTTCCACTTGAAAGGGAAGTGTGTGTTTTCCACCTTGTAGCCTCCACTCTTCGTTTTGTAGGACAATAAAGTCATTCAAGACATCAGAATATTCTTTTACGTTAATGATAATTTGATGCGAAATGACTCCAGAGATTTTATGGTGTAGCATGTAGATATTATTTTAAAGGCTGTTGAAAGATGTTTTTCAGTTGATATGGAAGTCTTTACCCTGTCTTGTGAAGAACTTTGGTTCCCAGGATAAACTTTCAGTTTTTTTGTTGCTGGCATACCATGGCAGATGTTTAGGAATCACCTTGTCTGATGTGTGTCTTCCATTATTAGGAGTTGCATTTTAGCCTGTAATTTAACCATGGTCATAACTTAGAAATCTTAATTAGATACACATTAAACTTTGTATATTTGTTTCCTATTATCAAAGAATTGAATGGTGCCTGTAAAAACACTGTTTAGAATTGCCATTTGCCAATATCTTGTTAAAGGTGAGTCACTAAAAGGTAAAAAGCGGCTCTAGAGTTCACCATTATTGAAGACTTTTGCCGTAGCCACTCCTTTGAGGTAGTTCCCAAAGGGAACAGGCATCAGAGTTATAGATGGATAGAGAGAAGACCCTTAACTCTAGTTATAATTTTGGACCATAAAAAGTTGTGAGTTTGAACTTGATTTATAAGTTGAAGAAAATCACATCTGTAGTTTTGGAACTCATTTTAAAGAAAAATAAACCCTTTCTGATTCCATGCAGATTAACTATTTGAAGAACTGCACTGGAGCTCACCAGTTATGGACTCATGCTGTAGTCACCATCCCCTTTGAGGGAGTTCTGGAGGCAATGGGCATCAAAGATATAGATTGATAGATAGAACCACTATGTTGCTCTGTAGGGAACACAAGTTTTTCGTGGGACATCCATCTAGTTCACAAATGCTCTCAAATGATTTTTTGGCCAAACAAAAAAATGTACAAGGGCTAGTTCAAGGAGCTTTGCCCTTGGGAAAACTGACTTTCTAAATTATTGCACATATTACATTTTGACTCACATTGCTGCATATGATGTTACATTCCCTCATCCAAACCTTATATAATTATGGTGCCTACTTTCTGTATTTGAAATGTGCTGTCCATGATTTATGTAATCTAGAAGAGTTATTAATCCTCACCATTCTTTATTTGTATTTGTGCACTGCTATTTGTCTAAAATGTTTGTTATACATAATTATCTAGGATGATTAACCAAACCATCATTCACTTTTCTAGTAATAATATTCTGTTTTTCTGGTATTAAACTTTTTCCATTATACCAGCTGAGATTAGCATTAAGCATATCTCTACATAACTGTACTGTTATAAACCCTGGTACTCCATACATGATATATTCATCATATATTAAGTAGACCAGCAGAGAGGACCTTACATAGATTTTTAATGGAGAGCTTTCTAAAGATCAGTATAGAATTTGGAATGAATTTCTGTACTAGATTACATGCATATTATACCCAAAACACTTTTCATATGCTTATTCTGTACATCTGATGCTGATTAACCTGTCTTCTCTGTAGGTTTGGAGAGAATTCCCAGATCGCATTGTTGGATTTCCCCCAAGAAATGTGTTGTGGAATAACGATACACATAGCTGGAAGTATGATTCGGAGTGGACTAATGAGGTAATTCAGTAAGATTTATAAAAATAGCATCTTCTGTAAGTAAGGGTCAGACACTGACGTACTGAATTAGTTTGAAGACCATGTATATTTTTACTCTGATAACTGACTTGGCATGGACAAAACATGTTCCGGGTATGACCATCTTGGTTGAATAGGGAATATGATTTGAAAACGAAAATGAAAAATAGTAGAACTCCTCAGGTGCTTGTAGACATGACCCTTAAAGATGCAAGATTTTAGGAAGAGGAAAAGGCAAAAGAAAAAAAACTTTTTCACAGTTTTGCTGTTTGAGGAAAGGTGGTGCCATAATGGTCAATTGTTATGTGGCCAGTCATTACACAGAAAATTTGGGAGGCAGCACCCAGATGCATGTCACCTAGTCCAAGCCACTTTGTTGACTGATGAATGGTTGGGCAGGCCACATATCTTCAGGGAAGATTGAAAGGCTACTAGAGGTAGGAGGTAGAAATATTTGGGTTGGGTGAGTATGGACTTATTGCCTTCACTTACATATGAGTGGCCAGGCCATGTTGACCATTGCTGGTCACTCTGTATGTGAGTGCCTTAGACATAAGGGTTTAGGGCAGCAGCTTTCCTCAGTGTCTTTAATGGACAGCTACTTTCAAGCCTACCCAGAGAACATCACTGCTCATTAGATCTTTCCTTGTCAGATTTAAGGAAACACCATCATATGCTGTCTTCATGTTACCTTAAAGGGCATACCACCCCATCAAGCTTTCCCAACTTGCCATGTAAACCATGCTCCATATGTAATATGTCCATCAAATGATAGACAAGCAAGGGTGTTGGAAGGGAGGGCATTTGGGAGCAGCTGTATTTTCAGATTGGAGAATAGATCTTTCATAAAACAGATTTCTTCTTGAAAAATGGCCATTTCCAGGTTCACCCATATAGGTTGGGAAGGACAAGATGGTGATGGTGAACTGTTCACTTAAAACAAAAGCTCCTAGTAATGACAGGGAATAGAGTCCTTTAGAGGCATGCTGTGACTTGATTATCATAAGTGTCTAATGAAAGGTCCTCATTCAAATGAGAGTATGCAGGTATTATCACTTAAGGTTTTGGTGGATGGAATTGGCATTCCCACCCATTGTTTGCATGCAAGATTTGGATCCTTGCTCTACAACAGTTTTCCCCCTAAAAGTACAATTATGAATGCCCTTGATCTGTGCTATGGGCATGGGAATGGATTCATGATAAAGTATGTACTGTGATGTTTTTAGTAACTGTAAGGGAAGTAGAGTGCCAGGTGTAATGGTTTTTAATAGCTGTAAGGGAAGTAGAGTGCCAGGATTTGACGTCTCTTGTTTGTGTGTGTATACTAAACATAACATAAATATTGCAGGTATCGATGGTGTTAACAGGTGTAGCATTTTACCATAAGTACTGGTCATATGTATACACCACTCAGCTACCAGGCAACATCAAAGAGTGGGTGGATACTAATATGAATTGTGAAGATATAGCTATGAATTTCCTTGTAGCAAATTTGACAGGAAAGGCTCCCATTAAGGTAAAATTTTATGTAATTGCAGAGTTTTTTTATTGATGTGTTTTTTGTAATTTTAGTTTGATCTTATTTGAAATTACTATATATTTTCATTAGGATTCAGTGAAGTGCATTAGAAATACTGTATACTATTCAAGCTTGGCAAGGAGCTTGTTAAATGTTCCTTTTTATTCAGATTATTTGAACTCCACTTTATGCAATATGCAAGAAAATATTATTCAGTCTTCCCAAATAATCGAAAATGCCTTGTCCCACAGTACAAAACAAAGATTGTCAGTTACCCAAGAGGCATTGTACTTCAGATTTCTCTGCCTGTAGACACTACAAAGGCTTCTTTTCTCCTCTGATATTGACAGCTCTTTATTTCAAGTAGTGAAAGTGGGTAGATGTAGTGTTGCATCCTTCATATGCATATAGAATGCATTCTGGTGAAAGACAAGATGGTACTTGTTTATTTCTGAACAGCCAGATGCCGTGATTGTTCAAATTTCAGTGATATGAGTGTGAAGGGGGCTTCTTTTTGGCTGATCAGCATAGGTGATGCTTTAGTTTTGGATCACTTGTCACATGAAATAGATTTCACTCCAAGCTTGGAAATTTGTCTGTAATAATGTGTGGAAATAGATGCAGGTACTTTCACAGAGCTCTTGTTCTGACTTAAAATAGTTTCATGTACAACACATAGGTATAGCTGATTATCAGCTTGTAGCTTTGTAGGGACTTGACTCAACATATTGGTTTGGCTTGCTAGGGAAAATTTGGTAACCTGTAATGGTGTTGAGCAGATTTTTATTCTTGTACTAATGTTTTCCTCCTGTAATCCATGCTGTGTTTACAGATAAAATAATGGTTGAGCCCTGCCACTCTTTTCTTTTTTTTTGAATAGGACACAAGTGGTACCAGTACATTCCTTAGAATCGATGGAAGTGTTTTAAACAGGCACTGCATGATTTGGAGCATTTTTTTTATCCTTAGATGATAATTGATAATGCAAAGGCCACAATGATCAGAGAAAATTCGGAGTCTATTAACATAAAAGTAGGTAAAGCATATGCAGAAATCAAAAGAACATATGAAACCCTCACATTGTAAGGAGCCACCACCTGTAAGGTTGCCATTGCTTGTCAGACTGAGTTGGTAAGAAGATCAGGTCTTTCTTTATTCTGTGCTACTGGGTGAAGTTCAGGTTGCTTTTAGTTTTACTATAAAAATAGGTGCGTACAACTATGGTATTCTGGGCCTTATGACACACTAGTGAATGGTGTGATGAGGTTGAGCAGTCCCCCCTCCTCAGGTAGCACTGGCACGGGTTATATTGAGTCTGTTAAAACCCATTTGACAGTGTATTCAAATAACACATCAGCTATTATATGTTCAGACTTCCTGGATAACAGCAGCCTGTGAGAACAGAGTCTATGGGAAGCCTGTCAACACCTTATTCAACCATATGTCAGCTCTACGTGTTTTACACAACAGATCAGCTCTTATGTGTTCAAACATCCTGATTAACAGTGGCCTGTGAGAACATTGGGTCCATGGGAACATTGTGTGATGGAACTAAGTTTATGTAACTCATGGTAAAATTAAAACAAATAGAAAAATTTATGGCATGCTTGTGCGAGTCTTAAAACATTACTTCTCAAGCAGTTTAGGTTTATCTTAATTTTCAGTATTATAGTCAAAATACTCATGTACCAGACACTTCCATGATTTAGCATTGTATTAATTAGCAAATAATCTAAATGCACAGCATGCCTGTTTCTGCCACTGCCCAGCTTCCCCAGCCGTAGGTCACATTGATGTTGATGTATTTTGATAAAAATTTTGGCTGCAAGAGGATACTAGGTGAGGGTTTCATAGGTGTTTCATCTACCGTTATTTTGATTGACCACACATTTTCCTTCATAGCCCACCTCACTGTGTCAAATCTTACCGTGGTATAGATAGGAAATATTTCAAATCACACATGGCCAGGCTAAACCAATTTAGTGGAAGGAATATATTGATAACAGTTTCATCTAATTCAGTAATGAAGTAAGGTGGTGGAACTAAACTGACACCCTACCTTAGATAGGTATCCTAGCCTATGAATGCCTTACCTCAACCTACCTAGTCTGAGAAAATGTAGGGACGATTTTGTAGGTGTAGCCACATACTTTAATGCTTCCAAAATATTTGCCACTTTTAAGGCTTAGGCCTTAGGCTGATTATTGCCTTCATTGATTTGCATGGTACTGTATTATTTTCTTTTTTCAGGTAACACCAAGGAAGAAGTTTAAATGCGGTGAGTGCACGAGCGGAGATTTGTCTGCTAATGAGGCTCATATGGTGGAACGTTCTCAGTGTGTCAGTCACTTTACACAGGTATTTGGGACTATGCCTCTAAAGACTGTGGAGTTCAGGGCAGATCCTGTTCTTTTTATGGACAACTTCCCTGAGAAGCTCAAATTATATGACAATATGGGAAGTTTGTAAGTACTTTGTTAAAACAATTGTACTGGTGATGTTTATGAATTTTCTGGATCTCGGTGTTTTTTATTTTCAGTTTTGGCTAGATATAAATCATATCTAAGTTATTATCTTCAACCTTGTTTCAAGAAAATGACCAAAAAGCTTATCATTTTAGAGTGGGTTCCTCATTGTGTTAGGTTCATAAGCTTGGTTTATAAGCCTGTTCATTGTTATATTTTACAAGACTGTACTGTAATACTTTTTGTAAGGATTAATGGTATTTGAAATATTTCAATATTTTGTTGGTCAGCTCTGCTGGTTATGACTGTTATTAATCTGTCCTCTTAAGATGTTGAACCATTTGGCACTAGTTATCCATGGAAGCATCTCTGATGAAATATTCTTGCCCATTTCACATGCCCTTTCTCGACCCTCAAAACAATGAAAAAAATACTCGTGTCTTTTTACTGAAGATATGTATGTACTTGCCTATTAATGGTTTTACTGAACTGAACTATGCTTACATATAGTAACACTGTGAATGAAGCCACTGTCATTGTGTTTGTATGATCATCAGTGAAGAGGAGGGTGTACTTTCTTTGGCAATTGTAAAAGATTTTCTGTCTAGTAACTTAACCTCAACATTTTGTAGATCACTCCTATGCAGCAGGAAATTAAATGAACATAGGTATTACTGTTAATTCATGGGAATAGTGGAGAAAGAAAGAAAACTGCCCACATACCTCTCGTGTGGCATAGAAGATGACTAAAAGTGTGAGGCTGGAAATCCTCCTATCCTATTATATTACTTTCCAAAGTTGGAACAAAGAAAGGAACCAATTGAGAATTTTTCCTTTTAAGTTTCCTTTGGCCATTTCTGTTGATACCTTGCCAAAATGGGCAATAGTGAACAGGTATGAAAGAAAAAGTATTACAGTACTGTAATCATTTTACTGTATTTTTAAGTTATATCTACCTTTGAAAGAATACCAACATAAATTTATGCATTCCTAGGGATGGGCTGCAAATTTAAATTCATGTTTTATGTTTCCTGTCTTTTGTTTTTATCTATAAAGCTGTAGCTATCCTGTATAGTTTCAAACATAAGAGTCTTGTTCTCTGGAAAAAAATTTCCATCATCAATTGCAAAGAAAATAAGGACTTTGCATTTGCATGGTTGTAGTCAGCAACCCATACCACTCTCGGAATGTCTTCTAAAGGCAATGACTGAGTATGTTTAGATGTTTTGTATTTTAGATTTTTCATCATAGGACTTTGTTTCATATATTTTATGAATGTTCATAAACAGTCTGTAAGAGATTTCAAGGAAAACTAGTGTATATCTGGATGATCAGATATGCTTGCATGTTCTTTTTAATTGTTTTTTGATATTTCATGTCAGTTATTTCTTTAAGCATTCACAGTAACAGTTGTAAAGGGTTAATCTGGTGTCTTTTCCTTGCTAGGGTAATATGTGTATCTGTCTACATCTCTTATGCCATTGTATCTCTTTTTTAATGTAGGAAATAAGTGTATGTGTGTGAAAAATGGAAATGCAGAATTTAAAAGTTTGTTATTTTAGATTCTATGTCACAAAAAACAGAGAGAGGTGTGCTAACTGAAATTCAAAGTTTATGCTTTTATCAGCCTGCTTTGAATGAGTGGAACAAAGTACACAATTCTCTACACACAAAACATTGTTCAGGTGTTGATTAGAAGTATTGTGTTAATTTTTTCAGGGGAACATATGTTTAAATGATGTGATTAAAGTGTGAAAAGGCTTGTATTTTGAAATATGTATTCGATGATGGTTGCTTTATACAAAAGAGAAGAATAATGTAGCATCAATTATTTTGTATAGTTTTATGAAGTATTTTTATAGATTTCATTATATAGAATTTTTTAATGTTCATTGCATGTTCCAACCAAATAATACATAGTGTTATAGGGTGCAGAATCATGATATGGTTCATAACTGAATTGTTATGTTTTTGTACAAAATCCTTAGTTTTCTTGTGAAGAGTTGATTTTGTTTTTATACTAAATTCTCTGTATTGTCTTCTGATTTTATTGTAATCTCAAGTGCCATTGTATAGTGTAAATATAGATATCCCTAAATTTAAGTTTTTTATGGTTTTTGAAAAAAGAAAGAATTGAAAGCAGAAATAGGAAGGTTTTAATTTCTATAAAAGTATATTTTTTTTGGAGAAAAGGAAAAGGTATTGCGTGTAGTCACAAAATGTGTTATTTCTTAAAATTTATAGATTTTTCATTTTTTGTGTTAGATTTTCATAGAATCTAGTACATAAGTCTGCAGCTGAGCCATTTATCTCAGACAAGTATAAAATACTGCTATATCTCTAAAGATCAGCCCAATGATTACAAATGCTTCTGGTTCCAGTGGCATATTGGTGCCCACAGAAATGTAAGGCCTGTTCATGAGTACAGGTTACCACTGGAATTGTGATGCAAAATGTGATAAAACTCATTTCTGAAATATGTAGATTGTAAATCTAACTTTTGTTCAGCGATAATACTCATTTTTTAGTATTCTAGAATTATATGAACAAAAAAGGCTTTAATATTTGTACGTGTAATGATGAAAATAAAGCTTTTATCTCACTTTAACTAGCCTGTTTTTAAAACATTTAGCTATTTAGAATTGCACTGCAAGTCCTATTCATCATGAATGATAATGAATCCTTGGCTAATTAGATTAGGTAAATAAGAGTTAACATTCTGGATAGCATTGTATGAATTCACTATGTATATGCAAAATGCCAAGGATATTGGGTTCCAAATTTTTAGACATGGCAATCAGTCATGCTGATGAATTTCGATAATTAACATTGCTGGTAATGAACATTTGCAGAGTACTCCTTACTTTTAGACTGGATATCAAGTACTGGAGACAAATTTAAACTAAATGTAATGCGCCTCTTCATCATAATGTTGTATTTCCTGGTGCGAATGTAAAAACTAAGTAATAAGTCTGATTCCTAGGTACTGGGCATCTTTTCCCCTCACAAGCTTGTGGGGTTAGAGCTTAGGACCTCATATATTGTGCTGTTAACCTTATAATGACCTGCAAGTAATTAGTTCAAGTTTTTCCGATTACTGGCTACTTTTACACTGAGAAGAGCATTTTTATTTAAAATGGCACCATAGATACTGCTACTCATGAATTTACATAGATACATCCAGTCCAAAATTTGTAAACTGGTCTAGTTAATGGCAGGTCTTTTGGGCACGTAGTGAAGTAATGTGTATGGAAGGGGGAGCAAACAAATCCTTGCACAGCAAACCAACCTGATGACATTCCATAGCCCAACCTCCCAACTGTAACCTGTAATGTTTGATTATCTCAGGTAAATGAGTCCGAATTTGCCAAGTGTACTAAAGACGACTACCCAGCTCATCAGCTTACCCTATCTTACCTACTCTGAAATCATTACATAGCTAAGTCAACTGAACTCACTAAAGTGAAAACCTTGCCCAGACTTTCATACAACATTCATTAGTAATGTTGACTAGTCTACCAATCCAAACACTATTATTACGTTAAGTGGTCTACAAATCCAAACACTGTAATTATTTTGGGTCCAACTGACACAGCAGGAGGTAATGACCTACGATGGCCAATCTGAACTCACATTAAAACACATCTTACCCAACCAAGTGAACCCAATTCTCATGCCCAGCCTACTTAATGACAGCAAATTATCTCACTCCCAGCCTACTTAATGACAGCAAATTATCTCACTCCTTTTATCTAACATCAAAGCATATATCTAACCCAGCAACACAAGTGAACAAGGGATACTAGAATTTGGAACTTCATCTTAAATTCATCATGAGAAAATTCAGGTAGTGGACTCTTGATTGAAATTAAAGAGCTCAAGGGGAAGCATTATTAAAATAGAAAAGGACTTGTGTTGAGATCTGAACCATGTTGAAAATGTATTTACTGTTGAGGACATATTATCTCTAACACAATCTGAATGGGATGAGGAGAAAAGATATGAGCTTCTGTGGTTAACAATGCTGACCAAGAATTACACACAGTTACACCAGAGTTCAAATCTTGGAGAGGACAATCAGGTCAGGGCCAACTCACCTTCCCTTCAGGGATAAATGATAAGTGAATACCAGGCACAGCCTGTACAGGATATGTAATATATATGAGACTGCCAAGATTGGGTCAAACCTTTGCCTGTGTCATCTCAGCCTTTATAAGGTAAACTCATCATACTGAAGGAGTGTACAGAAACACTAAGAACTTACTGAAAGAGGAATTGGTACAAAGGTAGTGGATCAGAGTAAATGAGCAATTGAGAAAAAGCACAGGCCACTGTCACTGACAAGTGAGGTCTGTAAACTACTGCAAAATATAATCAAGAAACAAATAGCTAGAGTAGTTGTGAAGGATAAGCATCCTAAGGGAGAAACAACAATAGACTGAGATGGCTGAGGTCATACATTTCAAATCTGAATTTCTATAACAATATACAGATTGAGTATCCCTTATCTGAAATGCTGGGACCAGAAGTGTTTCGGATTTTGAATTTTTCCAACTTTGGAATATTTGCACACACATAATGTGTCATGGAAAACAGGATGGTATGGAAACAAACGGGTTAGAGCTGAGACACACCTCAATGTTTTGACCGTTTAATGGTCATCCTCGGGAGACACAGATTCCAGCATTCAGTGGGGCCATATTCTCTAGCAAGTGATGGTCATCCGGTCGAGGTCCTTGGCATATTGTTCTCTGGACGTAACCAGCAGATGAACCCAAACCTTGTGTTAATGTTGTCTTTCGGATTTTCTCGCTCATTCTCTCCATGCGACCAAACCATTTCAGAACACCCTCTTCTGCTCTCTTAACCACACTCTTTTTATTACCACACATCTCTCTTGCCCTTTCATTACTTACTCGATCAAACCACCTCACACCACATATTTTCTTCAAACATCTCATTTCCAGCACATCCACCCTCCTCCACACAACTCGCAACCATATAACATTGTTGGAACCACTATTCCTTCAAACATACCCATTTTTGCTTTCCAAGATAATGTTCTCGACTTCCACACATCTTTCAACGCTCCCAGAACTTTCGCCCCCTCCCCCACCCTAAGCTATACTTCCGCTTCCATGGTTCCTTCGCTGCCAAATCCATTCCCAGATATCTAAAACACTTCACTTCCTCCAGTTTTTCTCCATTCAAACTTACCTCCCAATTGACTTGTCCCTCAACCCTACTGTACCTAATAACCTTGCTCTTATTCACATTTACTCTCAGCTTTCTTTTTTCACACACTTTACCAAACTCAGTCACCAGCTTCTGCAGTTTCTCACCCGAATCAGTCACTCACTTCCCAAGATCTCTCATCCACAACAGACTGCATACTTGCCCTCTTTCCAAAACTCTTGCATTCACCTCCATAACAACCCCATCCATAAACAAATTAAACAACCATGGAGACATCACACACCCCTGCTGCAAACCAACATTCACTGAGAACCAATCACTTTCCTCTCTTCCTACACGTACACATGCATTTCATCCTAGATAAAAACTTTTCACTTCTTCTAACAACTCACTCCATCTCCTTCTCACATCACCACTACTTGTTATCACCTCCCCATTGGCCGCCTTCACGGATGTTCCCATTTGTTCCCTTGTCTTACGCACTTTATTTACCTCCTTCCAAAACATCTTTTTATTCTCCCTAAAATTTAATGATACTCTCTCACCCCAACTCTCATTTGCCCTCTTTTTCGCTTCTTGCACGTTTCTCTTGACCTCCTGCCTCTTTCTTTTATACATCTCCCACTCATTTGCATTATTTCCCTTAAAAATCGTCCAAATGCCTCCCTCTTCTCTTTCACTAATAATCTTACTTCTTCATCCCACCACTCACTACCCTTTCTAATCAACCCACCTCCCACGCTTCTTATGCCACACGCATCTTTTGCACACGGCATTACTGCTTCCCTAAATACATCCTATTCCTCCCCCACTCCCCTTACGTCCTTTGTTCCCACCTTTTTCCATTCTGTACTCATTCTCTCCTGGTACTTCCTCACACAAGTCTCCTTCCCAGGCTCACTTACTCTCACCACTCTCTTCACCCCAACATTCTTTCTTCTTCTTCTGAAAACCTATACAAATCTTAACCTTCGCCTCCACAAGATAATGATCAGACATCCCTCCAGTTGCACCTCTCAGCACATTAACATCCAAAAGTCTCTCTTTCGTGCACCTATCAATTAATACGTAGTCCAATAATGCTCTCTGGCCGTCTCTCCTACTTACATACGTATACTTATTTACATCTCTTTTTAAACCAGGTATTCCCAATCACCAGTCCTTTTTCAGCACATAAATCTACACGCTCTTCACCATTTCCATTTACAACACTGAACACCCCATGTACACCAATTATTCCCTCAACTGCCACATTACTCACCATTGCATTCAAATCACCCATCACTATAACCCGGTCTCGTGCATCAAAACTACTAACACACTCACTCAGCTGCTCCCAAAACACTTGCCTCTCATGATCTTTCTTCTCATGCTCAGGTGTATATGCACCAATAATCACCCATCTCTCTCCATCCACTTTCAGTTTTACCCATATCAATCTAGACTTTACTTTCTTACACTCTTTCACATACTCCCTCCACTCTTGTTTCAGGAGTAGTGCTACTCATTCCCTTGCATTCGTCCTCTCACTAACCCCTGACTTTACTCCCAAGACATTCCCAAACCACTCTTCCCCTTTACCCTTGAGCTTCGTTTCACTCAGAGCCAAAACATCCAGGTTTCTTTCCTCAAACAGACTACCTATCTCTCCTTTTTTCTCATCTTGGTTACATCCACACACATTTAGACACCCTAGTCTGAGCCTTCGAGGAGGATGAGCACTCCCCGCGTGACTCCTTCCTCTGTTTCCCCGTTTAGAAAGTTAGAATACAAGGAAGGGAGGGTTTCTAGCCCCCCGCTCCGGTCCCCTTTAGTCGCCTTCTACGACACGTGAGGAATGCGTGGGAAGTATTCTGTCTACGACATGTACAGACACCTTATAAAGCTTTATATAAGTCATTTTTCTCATTAACTTTTGTAATTGATTCGGTTACTTTTCTATGCCGCAAAGATGATTACAAAAGTTTATCCAATATTCCACACCAATGAAAATTTTCCCCCCAAATTTGAATTAAGTCCAAGGAGATGGGTAGAAATTTGGTCCAAGGAGATGAGTAGGAATATGGTCCAAAGAGATGGGTAGGAATATGGTCCAAAGAGACGGGTAGGAATATGGTGTAAGGAGACGGGTAGGAATATGGTCCAAGGAGACGGGTAGGAATATGGTCCAAGGAGACGGGTAGGAATATGGTCCAAGGAGAGGGGTAGAAATATGGTCCAAGGAGAGGGGTAGGAATATAGTCCAAGGAGACGGGTAGAAATATGGTCCAAGGAGATGGGTAGGAATATGGTCTAAGGAGATGGGTAGGAATATGGTCCAAGGAGACAGATAGGACTTTTAAGCCCAGCAGGTAAGAGTACAAACAGGTATGTACAGAATCTCCTATAGCTGTACTTACCTGTTCTATTCGAACCCATGTGTGGATTTGGATCCTGGGCGCGACAGTCGGTCTGCAGGTCACCTAGGATCATCATTCTGTGTAAGAGAATAAAACATTCCATAATCGAGCATGGACAGTCAAACACTATCATAACATTACATCCAATATTTACTGGAGCCTCTAAAGTAAACATGCCGACCAATCATCTTAATATGGACTCTCCACACACACACAAACCCCATCTTCTCATCTAACGGGCCAACCCACCTCCGACCCTCTCCAGGACGTACTTGCCGCCAGGTACTCGTCATACGTATATACACAAGACACAAACCAACCTTAGCAATCTAGCATCTTTATTTCTTTCACTATGTATTACGGAGGCGAGATAAGAATGATTCCTCAGTAGCGTCCTAGCCACAGAGTATTCATGAGAATTTGATAATCGTGTAAGAAACCGGGTCAAGTATTCGATTAAAGATGACCTCTCTGCTTCAAGGGTGTGGTGGGGTGTTTGATATGACCTCGAAAAGCCGATGGAATTCAACAGAATTGTTGAATACTGTGTGCTACGGTGTTGACATGGAGCCAAGCAGAGGTGTATCGTGAGTTTTCTCGCGACGAATTCTCAGGGAAGGAAGCGGTGGTAAGTGGTCAAAAACAGAAATAACTTGGGTCTACCAAAGTTCGCCCCGGTTCATGTCAAAAGACAAGGAACACACATTCTAACATTTTTCCATCGCCACTTCCACCACTTCAAGGCACAGGATGGTGGACTAATACAAGTTCCTGGGCCACATCCCCTCCCTCTCTCTAGGATAATACCCTCCATGCTCAAGACAAACTCTATCTTAAAGTCAATATTGACGTAGCAGGCCTCCCTCCCTGTGCCTGAACAAGACACCAGCGGTGGAATTAGATATGAACTTGCTTAGTTCCCAGTCCCGGGTATACATGTCAACATACAGGATGGTGAGGACTGACATTAGGAGAGCAGATGTATTGGATGGATTTACTTGGGGGTAAAACACTGTCTTAATCTGGCCATGGAGGACAACTATTCTCCTATTCTGGCTTCAGCAGACAGCCAATCCCCTGGAACACTTGGGACTCTCACTGGAATTTCTTCTACACAGCCGCGTCTTGGGGCCCGCTTGGGCTATAAGCCAGTATGACCGCCATTGGTATTAACAGGAAGAGAGATACTTTACGATTTATTTCTCCCTCCCTCCCTCCCTCTCTCTCTCGTATCTGGGGGACGAATGTATCGCTATGCAAATGCGTTTCTAAATCTGCAAAAGAAATTCTATTTTCTATCCCCATGTATCTAAACCGACAGAGGAAGTTCTAATGACTTTTGCTATGTTTTCCAACCAAATATCAAGAGAACGTTTGTATGGATTTACACTGAATGGCTGCAAAACATTACGTACTTGCAAAAGATGGCTTTGTGGATGTTGCAGTTTGACCCAGTTCCAGCTTGCTGTAAGTGATTGCAGTGATGTTGGTCCTAACGAATGAGGTCAAAGTCCAAAAATTAAAAAAAAATCTTTACTTTCATTTACAATAAGAAGTCACTGGGTCGCCAACTCCTGAGATTAGACGGGAAGACGGAAGCTTTGCTTTATCCTCCGACCTATTACTCCAGACCTGTTTCCTGGTCGACTTTCTTTAGACATTAGAAAAGGAGTTAAAAATGACGTTGTAAATTCCCCGAAATATTTATCCCTTCCGCCCAGTTTCATGCCTCACTGGACGGAAGCCATGAAACCAAGTTCTCGAAACCAACCCGCCAGTACAGGTCAAAAAGGGACTTTGTGCATAAGTGAATTGTGAATGAGGCTGTCGCTGAATGTCCTCGGGAAGCTGTGAAGTCGTCAAGTACTTTTGACTTGAAGATGTGTGTGGCGGCGGAGCAACCTAAATTGAAAAGGTTTAGTGTTGGGGAATACTGAAGAATGCGACAGGTAACTTCTAGTGGCATAGATCATAGAATCTAGATTAAAACTCACCATAATGGCAATGACAATATATCATATCAACGTAGTGTTAGACACACTTCACTCGTTTCTCTGCTACAGTGTTTGAGTTGTGGGGTAAATCCTGTACGAGAATGAACTCATGACGTAGTTTCCCCAAGAGAATACACCTGGGCGAGAATAAACCTGGGCTACAGCTTACCTGGGCCATAGTTTATCGAAAGAAAAAACTAGGCAATGATTTACCACGAAAATAAACCTAGGTTATAACTTCCTAAGAGAATAAACCTGGACCATAGCTTACTTGGGTCATGGTCTACTTTGAGAATAAATCTGGACTACAGTTCCCCAAGCGAATAAATCTAGACGAAACCCGAAGGGCACGTGAGCACGACAGCACGACCACACGAGTATGATGGATGGATTCTTCTGTCTGAATTGTCATTGTGAGACGAGACTGGATAGTGACGAGAATCGCAGGTGGCGAGACTCATAGGTGAGAGAGACGGGAAATGTCTCATGTACGCGTCTCCATCTCTGTCTCTAGAGTCCTCAAACAGATAGACAGCCCCCCCCTTATCTCTCTCTCTGGGGGACTTCTGAACAGTCGTCTCTCTCTGGGGGCCTCTCGAACGGGACGTCACTCCATGGATGGCCCCCCCTCAGACACAAGTATATCTCTGGGGGGGAAGGGGGCCCCTGAGCGGCCAGGGGGCTGCAAACATTCGTTTCTTTTTCTCTCTGGGGACCTCAAACAGACGTCATCACTCTCCGAGGTTCTCAAACATACGCAGGAGAAGGATTCGACTTTCATGGTCTCTCGAAATCATGAAGGCAGACACCACAAAGGGAAATGTAAATCAAGGTTGTCCTTGTAAACACTACTCCCCTATCGGCCCAGGAAAAAAAGATGTGTAAAAAAAAAAGATAAAAAAAAGAGAGAAAGGAATTTTCTGCCCAGAGTAAATAGCGAAAAACTAACGAGAGAAATGTATGAACGAGAGAGAGAGAGAGAGAGAGAGAGAGAGAGAGAGAGAGAGAGAGAGAGAGAGAGAGAGAGAGAGAGCTCACCACAGCTAAAAGGAATATTCTATTAGTTATGCAAATGACAGGGAATGTGCAGAATATTTTGCAGGAGGAGAGCGAGGTGGTCGAGTAAGTACAGGGGGTAAGTGTGAGTAAGTACAAGGTGTGGATCTGGTTAAGTAGAGAAGTTGTGGATGTACGTAGTCATAAGGTGAGGATCTGCGCAAGTACAAGGTGTGGGTCTGGGCAAGTACAAGGTGTGGGTCTGGGTAAGTACAAGGTGTGGGTCTGGGTAAGTATAAGGTGTGGGTCTGGGTAAGTATAAGGTGTGGGTCTGGGTAAGTATAAGGTGAGGATCTGGTAAGTACAAGGTGTGGGTCTGGGTAAGTACAGAGTGTGGGTCTGGGTAAGTACAGAGTGTGGGTCTGGGTAAGTACATGGGATGGATCTGATCAACTCATGAAGTTCATGGATTATATCAAACACTTGAACTGAACGAGTTGAATGAGTAACCGGAGAACAGACTCACTGACAGAAGCCAGTGCCAAACATAGCGTTGGAGAATCTTAACACACACACACACACACACACACACACACACACACATATATATATATATATATATATATATATATATATATATATATATATATATATATATATATCCTTCCCATCAAAACTACATTACCACTCCAACAGCCTGTACCAATAGCTCTCTCCTCCCTACAAAACACGTAATCGACAAAATACCTACAAACTGCAAATGACCCGAGAGGCAGTAAGCAACCTCCCTCCCAACCCGGTCTTAAACTCCAATCAATCAGACACGCATCCATCTGAAACTTACGCTCCCCAGACATCTACGAGTTCTGGACACTCCCTCCCTCCTAGTCCTTCCCCAACACCACAAACATCAGATGCAACATATCCCAGCGAACGTTCCTCTTGCCCCAGGGTGAAAGTTCCGTAACAAAGACACTGGCCCCAGCTCATTTTTTTTTTCCTCCGTCGTCCCACAATCATCTCACGAGGATACAAAAGACATGACCATGCGTCTTGACCTGAATTCCCAGGTGGTGGACGTGGCCAGTTTCCCCCCCCCCCCCCGCGCGATTCAAGGAGTCCCATATACACAGAGTTTGCGCTGAAGAGGGTCAAGTGACGTGTGGGGAGAGAGAGAGAGAGAGAGAGAGAGAGAGAGAGAGAGAGAGAGAGAGAGAGAGAGAGAGAGAGAGAGAGAGAGAGAGAGAGAGCTAAAAGGGGACATAGACAATATCATGAACAGACAAACCCAGAATTGACATGTATTTAGTACCTAGGGAAAGCAAGCAACCAGTCAGCCAGAACCAGACGTCTTCTCCAACACATTCAAGAGGACCAACTAGGGAGGGACGTCTCCTCCAACACACAAGAGGACCAGCCAGGTAGGGAACGTCTCCTCTAGTACACTCAAGAGGACCAGGCAGGGAGGAACGTCTCCCCCAACACACTGAAGGGGACAAGCCAAGGGATGTCCCTCCAACACACTCAAGACGAGCGCTAGGGACGCCATACCGTAAGAGGATCTGAGGCCCTCTAATCTCTGAAGAGAACATCTGATCCCCTGATGAACCTCAATGGTCCGGGGATTTGGCTTTCGAGGAAGATCTAATGATATTGACACATCTGCTCTGGTGACTGATGTATGGAAACTGAATTATCATCCAAGGGGACCTTCCTCCTCAGCGTCCCTCCCACGAATGAGTCACGAGGTAACGAGGGGGATGGAGGGGATGAGAGGGAAGGGTGTCGGTCTATTAACTTTGGT
Organism: Panulirus ornatus; assembly: GCF_036320965.1. Lineage (NCBI taxonomy): Eukaryota > Metazoa > Arthropoda > Malacostraca > Decapoda > Palinuridae > Panulirus > Panulirus ornatus. The sequence continues at coordinate 12,780,026 of NC_092288.1, read as the reverse complement.
AAGGAATCTAATGTTATACGAGTTTGCTGGGGATTCCGGGAGTCATAAATAGACGCCATCTTTTCTTAAGATCTTGGCATGTACTAACAGACACACACAAGACAGAGAATGACATACATGGGAAAAGGACAAAGGAGAGACAGTAGACAGACACTAAGAAACATACTTATAGACAGACTGACAGAGGAACAAACAGATAAGGTAGGAGATATAGAGAAGAGTGATGGATAGCATTAAACCCTCACTACCTTCCTGATTGTGCCAGAGACAAAGACGCCCGAGTGGAACATTATACATCTCGTGCAATATTTGGCTTTAATATGGTGACCAGGTGTTCCGCCATGTTATATGTTATGATTACCCAACTCCCTTGCTTGGTACCTTATCATGTACTTACCCGGGTCCACACACCCTGTACTTACCTGGGTCCACACACCCAGTACTTACCCAGATCCAACACAAGTACTTACCCAGATCTCTCCTCTTCCTCTTGCTCTCCACCTTTTCTCTTATAATTCATTTATTAAAAAATTCCTTTAAGCCACGGGCTTGCCTACCCACGTCCCCTCTCTCGCGGGCTGCTGGCTTCAAGTCCACAAACATGCAATCTCTCCACCCCACCCACACACACACACACACACACACACACGACTCGTTCTTCATAACTAGATTTTCCAGCCATGAGCGCCATGCGTTGACCTTGTTAGCTTTTGGCAAAATTTCGTAAGATTTCGAAAGTACACACACACACACACACGCACTCTCTCTCTCTCTCTCTCTCTCTCTCTCTCTCTCTCTCTCTCTCTCTATCTCTCTCTCTCTCTCTCTCTCTTTCTCTCTCTCTGTACGAATGAGAGTACAAAAGAAGAGAAAAAAATGGTGTAAAGGCTCAGAAAAGAAAGATGTACTTAAATATGCATCGGGAAATATGGCAAAATTTTCTCCGATCTGACGGAGACAGAAAATATAAAATATAAGTAATAAAAAAAAGAGAGAAGAATAAAAAAACCCCCAGTGCAGTGGAGTAAAGCTGATGATCTGGATGCAAGCTAAACACAACGATGACACAGTCAAATGAATAATACCTTACATCAGTCGGAAATATTGCTGACTAATCTATACAATTTCTACACAATCCCATGGTAATTGCATCCCCCTGTTGTTGTTGACGGGAGATGATGCTGTTGGTTAGCACTATACCGCCACCGTTCGAGAAGGCATGGTAATTTCCTCCTTATGCATGGATGGAAGACATGTTTATACAATGGGTGCGGAGGGGAACCACTTCATGATAACCAGTGGGGCAGAGGGTGTATAATATTCACCAGTGGGGCCGTATGTCTTCAGTTACAGTTAGATGTTACCATGGATACTGTGTGTGTGTGTGTGTGTGTGCGTGTGTGTGTGTGTGTAAAACATTACAGTCTGCATTTACATATGACGCAAAAGTGCTACACAGGAAAAAGGCAACTTATAATTACCTCGACCCCAAAGTGTTGACCGTAATTGATAAAAATCCCTTAAATACATCATTCTCGACCCCAAAGTGTTGACCGTAATTGATAATAAAAAAATCCCTTAAACACATCATGATTATCATTTACTATTATTTAGGTTCGTTACAAATGATGTCTTACCGGAGTAGATTAACCAGGAAATGCACAAGACAAAAGACAAGTAAAGATATCAACATCACACTGCTCCAAAATTACGAACAAGCCATTTAACTTCGCACCATGAAACAAACTCCCCACATTAATACACACAAAGGCACGTAAAATAGAAAATATATAACATTTGGAGGTGGTGGAGTCTAAAACGTTAATTACTTGATATACATGTATGAATATACATAATACATATGAATAGAAAAAATATTCAAAGAGATACCACTTACCACAACAACGGCTGGCCCGCTACTGACTGGTTCTGGCTGGACAACAAACCACCACACAGTACTTCCTCACCCGACACGACCGATTCGAACCATCGCTGATTCCGAACCAATTGAAATCCTGCCTCAGACTTTATACAAACATAGATTCATACTTCTAGTATTACAGGACACAACAATACAGAATACAGTATAAAATTAGTAACATAATGATAAGAGTAACATGACAACAGTACCATAATGGGAGTTTTATCTCGAGAGTTCGAGGCTTCGAAACGTTCCCTTCCCCCTACAGGAGTGAAGCACACTCCACTACTACGTCATCAGCTCCGGAAAATCTAGCGGAACTAGATGCTCGTAATGTCAACAAATGGATACAGATATCTTCACAACTGAATGATAATGTAGACACGTAAACTTTGTCCTCAACTTGTGGGGAGCGAGATGATGGAATATGTTATATGTTTTCGATGGAAGAAGCTTCAGGTTGTGTATATATATATATATATATATATATATATATATATATATATATATATATATATATATATATATATATATATATATATATATATATATATATATACATATATATATATATATATATATATATATATATATATATATATATATATATATATATATATATATATATATATATATATATATATATATATATAGGAGGAACGTGTATATATGGAGGAAGTCCCACTTACGAAAGATGTTAGTGATCATATATGAAAGGTAGATCATTCGTGTATATGGAGAGAGAGAGAGAGAGAGAGAGAGAGAGAGAGAGAGAGAGAGAGAGAGAGAGAGAGAGAGAGAGAGTCTGTTGAGTAATGAATGGAGTTCCGGAGTTGAAGGATGTCAAGGAATATGGTACGAATGTCGGAGGATCAGCGATTGTGAAGCAGATTCAGAACGATGGGAGACAAATGGTTTTGAACCATTGGTGTGGTGGCCTGGTGACCTGTACGTACGTGTGGGTTCAGATGGTTCAGAACCACAGGTATGGTTCATAGGCTGGTGATCTGTACGTACGTGTGGGTTCAGCAGAGAAGAGGGCCTTAACAGGAAACTCATAGAAAGTAAGTTAAGCGAGAAGAACCTGATGCCAATGCTTGCCAATTTCTTCTGAGATGTCCAGGAACCGTCAGAGAGAACATTCGCCAAGGTTGGTGAGGGGTTGGTGAGGGGTTGGTGAGGGGAGGAGGAGGAGGAGCAGAGTCAAGTTATAACGAGATGGGTAACGTCTGTGGCACAACAGCCGGGGAAACCATTACAGTCCGTCAGGTATGGATGGATGTGTCATGAGGCGACGGACGAGTTGGTATGACATGAGCGGTGTGGCTGAGGTGAGGATTTACTAGCCTGTGGTGGGATGGCGGGAGGAGGAGGAGGAGGAGGAGGAGGAGGAGGAAGAGGAGAGAGGGACGGACTGTGGCAAGTTTCCATGACTTGGGGAAGGTGATCTTGGACAGGTAAAGCCTGGGGAAGCTTATAGAGGAATTGGGGTCCAATACAGCGGCCCAGTCCAGAGCTATGGCAGGTGTACTGTCTGGACCTGGAGGTTCGCTGGGGTGTTGGGCGAGGGACATGAAACAAAATATTGAGGAAATGGGATTCTGGACGACAGTTTGGTGGGGTTATAGAGGAAGATCAAATCCCCCCCAGATTCTGGGGTTATCTTGGATGACAGTTACGTGGGGTTGTAGAGGAAGATGAAATCCCCCCCAGATTCTGGGGTTATCTTGGATGACAGTTACTTGGGGTTGTAGAGGAAGATGAAATGGACTAGATGTCATAAACATAAGATTTATATAGAGATACGCTGAACATAGATTCAAATCTGATATAAAAACCAAGACACATATACATTCGACCTGACAAGAATCATTATCAACAGATCTGTCGATGATTCCACTGTGGATATTAACACTATTGCTTTACTTATATCCTAACAATGACCAACAGACCAGATATAGATGTGAGAACAGAATCCAAAGCTCCTCACGAGCCACAATAACACCTTGAACCTGAGCAGAGGAAAGATGAAGTGATCAGAACTCTTGTCCAACACCTTCTTATGGTCGGGAACTCATTGATCCTCCTCCAGAGCCATATTACACCTCACAGCCCACCATTATGGACGTAAGTACCGAGGAGAAGGACGAGTTATAGAGTCACTAAACAAACTCCTACTTAACCCCATCATAACACTGTCCTCAGGGCGTTACAACTCCTGCATGTTCTGTAGTGCTGAAGGTTATGATAACAGGGGATGGAGGTGATACGAGATGATAAAGTGGCGGAGGGATGGAGAGAAAGAGAAGGAACAGAAGTGGGAAAGAATAAGAGATGGCAGAAGAGAATAATGAGTGATGGAAGCAAAGAAGGCAGGAGGATGGTGCATAGATGATAAAGTGACGGAGGGATGGAGAGAAAGAGAAGGAACAGAAGTGGGAAAGAATAAGAGATGGCAGAAGAGAATGATGAGTGATGGAATCATAGGAGGGAAGAAGGATAGTAGATGGGAAAAGATGAGATATTGAAAGTAACCAAGTTAATAATCGACACAGAGAGAGATATTGTGCAGATGTAAGGGACTGGTAGAGATAAAGGAAACACAAGAATACGAACAGGGAGATGGAGGAGTGGGAACCAGAGAGAGAGAGAGAGAGAGAGAGAGAGAGAGAGAGAGAGAGAGAGAGAGAGAGAGAGAGAGAGAGAGAGAGAGAGAGAGAGAGAGAGAGAGAGGTAATAAGGAGTCAGCCATTATATAAACGAAAACATTATATGAGGTTTATATACAATGGGGACAACAGAGGACAGAGTTAGAAACTGCTGACGACCCACGATTCCCACGACCTATTCCCACAATGTCTCTGGTTACTCTCTCTCTCTCTCTCTCTCTCTCTCTCTCTCTCTCTCTCTCTCTCTCTCTGCTGCATGGGACAGTCTCCTGGCAAGCACTCGAGGGTGTTCACCACCAACAGCAGCAGCAGCAGCAGCTGGTACAGCAGGTAGGGAGGTACACAGCTGTTCCACTGCAGCAGCAGCTGGTACAGCAGGTAGGGAGGTACACAGCTGTTCCACTGCAGCAGCAGCAGCTGGCACAAAGCCAGAAGCCACAGTAAACAGAACCATCTCAGCTGCACCTTATTGCCAAGACCTTCAGCGGGTCCCCGCCCGGCGAGAAACCAACTAGCGACAACACAAATATTTCTCCCACTATCGATAAGGGTAAGGGTGAGGACGCCCTCCCTCAGTTCCCCAGGGAGGCCCCCTCTCTCCTTCCCCTTCCCCAGTCGAAATCCCTCCCACCTCCTCCCATGAACCATGCTTTTTTTTACTTTTTTATCCCCCAGGTGTTGTGTCTTTTTTCCTTATAATCTCTGATGTGGTCTTACGTTGTTCTCCAAGAGACCTGCAACCACTTATTGCAAAGACCAGTGCCAAGCTGGGCTGTGTGATTGGCTTGGGTTTTCTGAAAGCGAGTTGCTGTTCTCTCTCTCTCTCTCTCTCTCTCTCTCTCTCTCTCTCTCTCTCTCTCTCTCTCTCTCTCTCTCTCTCTCTCTCTCTCTCTCTCTCTCAAGCCTGCCTTTTCACAACGCGTTTCAAATTTCTGAATCAGTCTCTGTTGAGGTAAAACTCTCGACTTTGGTCTTAGGAAACATCTTGTTATTTTTGTTTCAATTAGCTTTTAACTCCTTGAACACGGGGGCACGACCCTTGAGCATGACGGTACGACCCTTGAGCATGACGGTACGACCCTTGAGCATGACGGTACGACCCTTGAGCACGACGGTACGACCCTTGAGCACGACGGTACGACCCTTGAGCACGACGGTACGACCCGTGAACACGACGGTACGACCCTTGAGCACGACGGTACGACCCTTGAGCACGACGGTACGACCCTTGAGCACGACGGTACGACCCTTGAACACGACGGTACGACCCTTGAACACGACGGTACGATCCTTGATCACGACGGTACGACCCTTGAGCACGACGGTACGACCCTTGAGCACGACGGTACGACCCTTGAGCACGACGGTACGACCCTTGAACACGACGGTACGACCCTTGAGCACGACGGTACGACCCTTGAGCACGACGGTACGACCCTTGAACACGACGGTACGACCCTTGAGCACGACGGTACGACCCTTGAGCACGATGGTTCGACCCTTGAGCACGACGGTACGACCCTTGAGCACGATGGTACGACCCTTGAGCACGACGGTACGACCCTTGAGCACGACGGTACGACAATTGGGTATGATGGCTTGGCCTTTGACCTGATCCTGAAGGGTGAAGGCAGTTATCATTCCATAAGGTAATAAGGATTTAACATTAATAATAATGATAATAACAACAAAGTCATCATAAGTGTTGTTATTTGCAGATATTGTAGTATTTCACAAATATAACCAACAGTTGTGTATACAACTATAAGAGGGACTCCATATATCACATGATATTAAACAATATTAACAGTGGAAAAAAAAGATATAAGAAATAATTGAAATCTAAATATCCATAAATTCATTTCAGTACAATTAGATTCTCTGTAAATGAATGTATTTACGAGAGTATATATATATATATATATATATATATATATATATATATATATATATATATATATATATATATATATATATATATATATATATATATATATATATATATATATGTATATATATATTCTGAAAGCGAGTTGCTGTTCTCTCTCTCTCTCTCTCTCTCTCTCTCTCTCTCCTCTCTCTCTCTCTCTCTCTCTCTCTCTCTCTCTCTCTCTCTCTCTGTATGATACATCTTAGATGAAACTTTGCATTTAGGGCATCAAATGATGATGATCAAAAAGGATTAGAAACATAGAAATTTGAACATGAAAAAAAAGAAAAACTATGTTTAGAAAAAAAAAAAACGAGATTCGAGGCTTCGAAACGTTCCCTTTCCCCCTACAGGAGTGAAGCACACTCCACTACTACGTCACCAGCCCGGAAAATCTAGCGGAATAGATGCTCGAAATGTCAACAAATGGATACAGATATCTTCACAACTGAATGATAATGTAGACACGTAAACTTTGTCCTAAAACTTGGGGGAAAGCGAGATATGGAAAAATGTTATATGTTTTCGATGGAAGAAGCTTCGGTGTGTATTATATATATATATATATAATTAATATTTATATATATATATATATTTCTATATATATATATAATATATTATATATATATATATAATATATATATAGGAGAAGTTTATATATATGGTAATATAGTCCACTATTACTGAAATGATGTTAGTGATCATATATTAAAGGTGATCATAGGGTGTATTGGAGAGATGAGAGTAGTGAAAATGAGGGAGGATATGAGACGAGAGAGAGAGAGAGAGAGTGGAGAGAGAGAGGAGAGAGAGAGAGAGAGATGAGAGAGTGTCTGTTGAGTAATGAATGGAGTTCCGGAGTTGAAGGATGTCAAGGAATATGGTACGAATGTCGGAGGATCAGCGATTGTGAAGCAGATTCAGAACGATGGGAGACAAATGGTTTTAAACCCATTGGTGTGGTAGCTGGTGACCTGTACGTACGTGTGGGTTCAGATGGTTCAGAACCACAGGTATGGTTCATAGGCTGGTGATCTGTACGTACGTGGGGTTCAGCAGAGAAGAGGGCCTTAACAGGAAACTCATAGAAAGTAAGTTAAGCGAGAAGAACCTGATGCCAAGCTTGCCAATTTCTTCTGAGATGTCCAGGAACCGTCAGAGAGAAGATTCGCCAAGGTTGGTGAGGGGTTGGTGAGGGGTTGGTGAGGGGTTGGTGAGGGGTTGGTGAGGGGAGGAGGAGGAGGAGCAGAGTCAAGTTATAACGAGATGGGTAACGTCTGTGGCACAACAGCCGGGAAACCATTACAGTCCGTCAGGTATGGATGGATGTGTCATGAGGCGACGGGACGAGTTGGTATGAATGAGCGGTGTGGCTGAGGTGAGGATTTACTAGCCTGTGGTGGGATGGCGGGAGGAGGAGGAGGAGGAGGAGGAGGAGGAGGAGAGGAGAGAGGGACGGACTGTGGCAAGTTTCCATGACTTGGGGAAGGTGATCTTGGACAGGTAAAGCCTGGGAAGCTTATAGAGGAATTGGGGTCCAATACAGCGGCCCAGTCCAGAGCTATGGCAGGTGTACTGTCTGGACCTGGAGGTTCGCTGGGGTGTTGGGCAGGGACATGAACAAAATATTGAGGAAATGGGATTCTGGACGACAGTTTGGTGGGGTTATAGAGGAAGATCAAATCCCCCCCAGATTCTGGGGTTATCTTGGATGACAGTTACGTGGGGTTGTAGAGGAAGATGAAATCCCCCCCAGATTCTGGGGTTATCTTGGATGACAGTTACTTGGGGTTGTAGAGGAAGATGAAATGGACTAGATGTCATAAACATAAGATTTATATAGAGATACGCTGAACATAGATTCAAATCTGATATAAAAACCAAGACACATATACATTCGACCTGACAAGAATCATTATCAACAGATCTGTCGATGATTCCACTGTGGATATTAACACTATTGCTTTACTTATATCCTAACAATGACCAACAGACCAGATATAGATGTGAGAACAGAATCCAAAGCTCCTCACGAGCCACAATAACACCTTGAACCTGAGCAGAGGAAAGATGAAGTGATCAGAACTCTTGTCCAACACCTTCTTATGTTCGGGAACTCATTGATCCTCCTCCAGAGCCATATTACACCTCACAGCCCACCATTATGGACGTAAGTACCGAGGAGAAGGACAAGTTATAGAGTCACTAAACAAACTCCTACTTAACCCCATCATAACACTGTCCTCAGGGCGTTACAACTCCTGCATGTTCTGTAGTGCTGAAGGTTATGATAACAGGGGATGGAGGTGATACGAGATGATAAAGTGGCGGAGGGATGGAGAGAAAGAGAAGGAACAGAAGTGGGAAAGAATAAGAGATGGCAGAAGAGAATAATGAGTGATGGAAGCAAAGAAGGCAGGAGGATGGTGCATAGATGATAAAGTGACGGAGGGATGGAGAGAAAGAGAAGGAACAGAAGTGGGAAAGAATAAGAGATGGCAGAAGAGAATGATGAGTGATGGAATCATAGGAGGGAAGAAGGATAGTAGATGGGAAAAGATGAGATATTGAAAGTAACCAAGTTAATAATCGACACAGAGAGAGATATTGTGCAGATGTAAGGGACTGGTAGAGATAAAGGAAACACAAGAATACGAACAGGGAGATGGAGGAGTGGGAACCAGAGAGAGAGAGAGAGAGAGAGGAGAGAGAGAGAGAGAGAGAGAGAGAGAGAGAGAGAGAGAGAGAGAGAGAGAGAGAGAGAGAGAGAGAGAGAGAGGTAATAAGGAGTCAGCCATTATACAAATGAAGACATTATATGAGGTTTATATACAATGGGGACAACAGAGGACAGACAGAGTTAGAAACTGCTGACGACCCACGATTCCCACGACCTATTCCCACAATGTCTCTGGTTACTCTCTCTCTCTCTCTCTCTCTCTCTCTCTCTCTCTCTCTCTCTCTCTCTCTGCTGCATGGGACAGTCTCCTGGCAAGCACTCGAGGGTGTTCACCACCAACAGCAGCAGCAGCAGCAGCTGGTACAGCAGGTAGGGAGGTACACAGCTGTTCCACTGCAGCAGCAGCTGGTACAGCAGGTAGGGAGGTACACAGCTGTTCCACTGCAGCAGCAGCAGCTGGCACAAAGCCAGAAGCCACAGTAAACAGAACCATCTCAGCTGCACCTTATTGCCAAGACCTTCAGCGGGTCCCCGCCCGGCGAGAAACCAACTAGCGACAACACAAATATTTCTCCCACTATCGATAAGGGTAAGGGTG